>NW_015386230.1:1154591-1209564 GCF_001527695.2 Protobothrops mucrosquamatus
ATGACAAGAGATAAGGAGAAGGGCATTTTATGAGCCTCCATAGTTTGAAGGACTTAATAATAAGCCAGAGAATATTTCCACAATATGTGCAGTTTTCAGATGTCAAGGTACCATGATGAATATTTTACATTCTTAATTCTCTATTCACAGCTGATGCCCCAGTAGACTAAAACCTTACACAAACCAGCTGAAAATGAAGATGGCTACAGAAATCCATTTCCAGTTTTCAATTCCTCTCTCCACTGTGATATCCCAATCAGGTTTACTGTGACTCCTAATTGTGGATTACCAGCTTCTTTAATCGTCTCACCTGTGCTGGGAAAGCAGGTATCAATTGTTTTCCTTTCTGTAGGTGGGTCTATGAGGATTGGTGGTTTCCATCTTTTAGATGTGCCTCCTGCATCTCACTGGAACAAAATATTTTGTTTCTTCTTGGATTTTTTTCCCAGAATTAATTGAAAAACAATATTATTTATTGTCAGCATTCCAAAACGGAGAAAGGATAGGATAAAAGTTCAACCTGTCTCTGTACAGTTGGGAATTGGATGATATCACAGAATTTAATGTATTTCTATTTTAATTATTAAATATATTCTCATATCACAGTATTTTAAATTATTTCATTGCCATTCTTTGGAGAGGTAGTAAAGAGAAATAATCATTAAATTTCATCCTTAATGAAATGCTGAAACTGAAAGTAACTATTTATAAAAATCAGACCAGCATTGAACTGTTACAGATATACCTCCCTCTTCTTCATATGAATGTGTTTCTGTTACATATTTAGCGTAATGAGCTACTTTATGAATAATCAGTCCTGGTAATTAGAAAACTGTATCAGTAATTTTAAAAGATGCCATTTTTTCTGTCATTTTTTATTTCATCATAAAATTTAGGGATTCTTTAGAAGAAGAACATGTCAGAGAAACTCTCGTGAGTAGAAAACTTTTATATTTTGTTGTTGCCCTTATTTTGTTAGGAGGTGAGTAAATGGGATATATTTGAATGTTCTGTGTTGCATCATCTACAACCTCCCTGGCTTTCCACACTTCAGTCAAATCCCATGGGAAATATTGATAGAACTCCCATGGAATGTTTTTCATTGGGGCGTGCCTTGTCCTGGAAAATGTGATCTAATTGTTTTGTCCTCAAGAAATCAACTCTACTTGAAACTTATGTCAGGATTTCACCTGGAATCTTCCCCAGCCATTCCTGAAAGTGGCAGATATCACAACATATGCAATCTTATATCTGAGCTATGATAATAACCCACGAGATAGATATAGATTATAATATTGTTTGATACTCTTTGATGTGCTATTTGACATCCCATCTGCAATAATTCCTCTTAGTATTTTGCACATGCCATTTAACTCTAAACACTGGATACACTGAAAGAGCCTGAAAATGTTAAATTATACAGCAGAATGTAGTTCAAAATATATAAATCATTGGATTAAAGCATTCAAAATTACTTGATGAATTTGATAAAAACTGCTTCTTAAGGATACACATTCACAAAGTGACTTGCAAAATGCTTGGAAGGGAAATAAAGGATAGAATACTTTATAAAGTTTTAATGATATAACAAACTAAAGCCCATAGAGAACTAGGCATTTAGAAAGTTAGAAAGATGTTTAAAAAAAAACTAAAGATGGACAGTGACAGATGAATTCTATGGGGAGAAAATTCTGGGAAGTTTGATCAATCCCACTGCCTATGATTAGAAAATTATGCAATATATTGACTACATTAACATGAGAGAGAAACAGTTTATTCCCCTTGCAAGGGTCACACCTGGCAGGAAAGGAGGCTTTGAATGCATCACGTTCAAAACCTCCTATGATTTGTCCCAACATACTCCTTTATCTCCAATGGTGGCAAGAGAAACCATGACTCCTTTACTATGATTCCTCTGCAGGGAGTCTTCCTTTTCTACCATTAGACTTGGCATGACATGGAATGAATGAATGAATTAATTAATTGAATTAATTAATTAATTAATTAATTAATTAAGTGTGTGGCATTGTTACATTAGCCAGGAGACTACAATGCTAATGCAAAGTAGTAGTTTGCCTGCCTGTTTACCAGCTCTGAGGTATCACAAGGCAGCGAACTAATTTTGCACCAGAAAGAAAAACAAGTGGTTTTTCCTGCAGCGTCATTCAAGGCCCTTCTCCCTCCATCGAAGCCGCTTCGCAAATGGGTGTCACAACCAGGAAAGTTCAGTGCTGGCAAGATTCTAACCGCTGCAAGAAGCACTGGTTTGTCTCCCCACAAAAAGCAGTACTTACTTATCTACTCGCATAGAACAGGCTTTCGAACTGCTAGGTGGGCAAAAGCTGAGGCAAGTGATGGGAGCTCACCTTGCTCACAGTGCTAGGATTGAACCACTGGAGCAGAGACCTTTTCCAGCATCATTAAGTCACTGAGCCATCGCACCTTGAATGAATGAATGTTTGACCACAGAGGAAAAAATAATCAGTGGCACCTATAGCATCTCCCAGAGTTTGTAGGGCTGCTCTTCTAATCAGAGAGCAGTTGCCATTCATCTATTTTCTTTGAATAGAAAGAGGCATCTGTTCCATGCAACAGACTGCAAAAATAACAGGTCACATGGCCCTCTTAGAAAAGTTTTTATTCTCTCCTCCCAGATACGGGGAAGCTTTTGTTCAAAAATGATGGTTGCTATGATCTTTGTGTGCATAAGTAAAAATATGCACACATAATTAAAAATAAAAATATATAAAGAAAATATATATTTCTTTGAGTTCAAACTATTTATGTATGAGGAGTCCTTAATGCTCTCTGAGCTTGGTTGTTTTCTTACAGACATTTCCTCACCCAAACTTGGTAGCATCATCAGTGTTAGTCAACATTATTAGCACTGATGATGTTACCTAGTTTGGGTAATGAAACATCTGCAAGAAAACAACCAAACTCAGAGAGCACTCTTCATTTCAAACCTGAGCTACAAATAGTCTCCTTTATTGGTATTTATGTATATGCAATACTATGTATGCTTTTTGATCAGTTAATGTAAATTATATATGCTACAATTGCTCCATTTTCTTTTATTGTTTAACATTATTAAATAATAATAATAATAATAATAATAATAATGATGATGATGATGATGATGATGATGATGATGATGATGATGATGATGATGATGATGATGATGATGATGATAAAGTTGGAAGGAACCTTGGAGGTCATCTAGTCCAACCCCCTGCTCAGGAAGGAAACCCTATACCATTTCGGACAAATGGCTGTCCAGTTTCTTCTTAAAAACTTCCAGTGTTGGTGCATTCACCGCTTCTGGAGGCAGGTTGTTCCACTGGTTAATTGTTCTAACTGTCAGGAAGTTTCTCCTTAGTTCTAGGTTGTTTCTCTCTTTGGTTAGTTTCCACCCGTTGCTTCTTGTCCTTGTTGCTTCTTGTCCTTGTTTCAGGCACTTTGGAAAATAGCTTGACTCCCTCTTCTTTGTGGCAATCCTTGAGATATTGGAACACTGCTATCATGTCCCCCCTCGTCCTTCTCTTCGTTAAACTAGACATACTCAATTCCAGCAACCATTCCTTATATATTTTAGTCTCCAGTCCCCTAATCATCTTCGTTGCTCTTCTCTGTACTCTTTCTAGAGTCTCAACATCTTTTTTACATCGTGGTAACCAAAACTGGATGCAGTATTCCAAGTATGGCCTTACCAAGGCATTGTAAAGTGGTATTAATACTTCACGTGATCTTGATTCTATCCCTCTGTTAATGCAGCCTAGCACTGTATTGGCTTTTTTTGCAGCTGCAGCACACTGCTGGCTCATATTTAAATGATTGTCCACTAGGACTCCGAGATCCCTCTCACAGTTACTACTATTAAGCAAGGTACCCCCTATACTATACCTGTACATTTGGTTTTTCTTGCCTAAATGTAGAACCTTACTTTTTTCACCATTGAATTTTATTTTGTTAGATAGCGCCCAGTGTTTATATTATCACTCCATAAGTTGGGTTTTTTCCCATTATGGCTTTCAAATTATTTTAAATTAGATTGATATGTACAATGACTGAGATGATAGTTCAGAAGCAGGATCTGGTATTATTAGAACATTGAAGGAAAAGAACTGAAAAAGTGGTGATAAACATTTGTAATTATCCTGTTAAATCCTTTGTGACACCTCAGAGATGGGAAATAAGAGAACCTGCAATTAAGACAATGAAAGCTATGTCAGGCCACAGTGGCTCAGGACAAAATTGTATCTGTACTATAAGAATAGCAAGCTTTCTAATGTATCAAATTCCATCAAGGAAAGTAACACATAAGTGATTTGTTCATGCATAAAGATTCTCTAACAAATGCTAATTGGCAAAGTGAAAACCAAGAACGGAGCAGCTTCAGAGAACTGGCAAAAATAATTTGACGATAATTTCTTACTTGCAGAGTCTACTTCCCAATTTTGTCATAGTTATATTTGTTCATTTAATAAAGAATAATTTACTTATTAATTCTTTTAAATCTATGCTGATCAAAAATATACCTTTTTCTCCTAAATCAATTAGAGAGCTTTTTTTAAACATTTCAGATGTTGTTTGGACAGCTAAGCAATTTTTGTTGTATATTACAAAACAAAATGTTTACAAAAAACAAAAGACAGGAAATCAATATGATGTCAGACAAATTAATTATCAATAGTGTACAGAGCTAAAAATAATGGGATGAGATCACCTACTTAGCTCTTTTTGATGGACTCTACTTCTATGAGCCTTTTGTCTAGATTATAGCTTTGATAAGTACTTTCTAAGAAAAGAATGCATTCCTTAGGGATCACTGATACTTTGGTAAAGAATGGGCTCTTTTGCATTTGAATCCCAGTTCCTAATTTTAAATTTAAGTTCATTGTCTTTCATATTAAGCAACAATACAGATATCCTAATATCCAGTGCTTTTTTTGTAAATTAAAAAAAAAAAAGTGCCGGAACTCACACACGTTATACAACCCGCCTTGCCTACCCTACAAGGTTCCATCTAAAAAAGGTGCCGGAACTCTGTTCTGGGCATTCTATGACAAAAAAAGCCCTGCTAATATTGATATCAACATGGTCTTGTTAGGAATTCTCTTTCTCTCCTCCCATTCCATATGCCTTCCCACCCATCGAAATCTACTAAAGCAGGTATGTCAAACTCACAACGTCACGTGACTTCACACGACGTATCGGGGGACTTTCCCCCCATTGCCGGCAAAGGGATGGGCGTGGTTTTAGTATGACACATCTGGCCCGTGGGCCAGCAGTTTGACATGCCTGTACTAAAGGCAATATAGAAATACAGATATATCACTGAATTGAAAAAACGTTGACAATCATGAGAAGCACATCAAATAGTCCCAGAGTTGAACTATAATAGCATCCTTAAATTTTCTGAAGTTGAAAACAATGGTGTAAATCTATAAAAACAAACTTGATTTACTTCCTAAGGCAGTATGGAATGTACTGCATTTCTCATGCTATATTAACAGTAGTGTCTTGGAATGTAGCTTATATAAAAATATAACAACTTATCATGTAATTAATATCTTCTCCATAACCAGCACCTGACCAGTTATGAGCAACAGAATTTTGCTTCAGCAGAAGCTTACAGCAAATCTTTTGCACAATTCATAACATAGATAATAAGCCAAATAAATCAAACCCTCTCCCTTTGGACAAAATAAGCTATTTCAAAATGAATTTTCCCTCATTTCTCTCCCCCACCTTGTTCCTCAGTTTCAAGAGGCAAGCAAAACTTATTTGTTTTTTAATGCATATTATGTAAGCATGTTTGTTCCCAGATTGAGCGTTGGAGTGCCAACATGCACCAAGGGAACACAGAGATGCTGGCACAACCTTAATGATCGGATGCATTTATATCCAACCAAAAAAAAAAAGGGGGGGGGAAGGGAGAAAACAGTTATATCTCCTGTCAACATTTCCTATAATATGTTCTTCAAAGTTTCTTTCTGATTGAATACATTTGAGAGGTATGCTGTAGGTAGACAAAACAAATTAGTGCAAAGGGCAACAGCAAAACAAGAGCTTTACAGTGACTTTATGTGCAACACCATGGTCACCGCAGAAGGCAAAATATGGCAGCGTACTCCTTTCTATCATCCATCCAGGACCAACCATTCCAATTCAGACCTGCCTCCATCAGCAATTATTCACTTGGTGGCAGGAAGTAGGGAGATGAGATAGCAAGGTTCTTACCATCAATCAATCAGGACCAAGAGTTGTTTGTTCTCCTTTCTAGAAGTGCCTTTTTCCTATCATGTCATTATGATTGTGATGAGCAAGATATCTGTTAGGAAACATGGAAAAAAGCCCAAGTGAAGGAACATCTGTGATCTAGCAGAGTAGAAATAGCTGGTGATTGTTCATTTCCTGGATAAGAACGATATCCATGGAGTCAGTTGTAGTAGTGTTTGGCCATCACCAGCAGTCAAGCACTAAATTGGATAAAAACTGGGAGGATGAACTTAGCCACTTTGTGTTTGCAATAGTGGTGAATATCTGTAACTTGGGTGTAGGATGAGAGTGAAGGTTTGTTCTCCGAACTTGTGGGTTGGATTCTGAATATTTCATTACTAGGCTAGGTAACATCTTCAGTGGAGTTTAGGGGATGTCAGTGTCAGTATTCTTCTGTTTATAAGGGCTTCGTGTAATCAGTAGGTGTGAGTGTGTCAAGTGAGGGTCTTGTAATGTGCCTTGCGATGGGTCAGGTGTGAGTCATCAGTGTGAGTCTTGTGACGGGTCATGTGATGGGGAGGTTACATCAGGTGAGGGTCATTGGGAGATGAAGTGCTGCTTGGGGGGGCTTGCATGGGTTGGTTGAGGGTTGGCTGTGTGGTTGATTTGAATTTGAATTCTGAGGGGTTCGTAGGCTGGTTGTAGGTCAATGTGTCTGTTGATGGAATTGCTTGTGGAGTGCCAGGCTTCGATGAACTTACAAGCATGATGGGTGGTAGCATGGCCAATGATTTTTGTGTTGCTCCAATTGAACTGGTGCTGTTTGGTGTCGGTGTGGGTAAAGATTAAGAATTTGGGATTGTGACGTTTGACTGTCAGACAGTGTTTGTGGATCCTGATTTTTAATTTACCTGATGTTTGTCCCACGTAGAAGTGGTTGCAATCATTATAGTTAATTTTGTAGATTACATTGTTTCTTTCATCCTTCTGTATCTTGTCTTTGGTTCTGGATAATTCCTGGTGGAGTGTGGCTGTGGGTTTGCATTGCTACTGCTATTACACTTTGTGTTTAAGAATTTATCATGTTAGCCTGGGACTTCTAGCAAGAGAATTCAGGATTGTATTGGCAACATAGATTTTCATAGGACATACAGTTATCTTCGGTTAATGACCACTCATTCAGTGACTGTTCAAAGTTACATAGTGCTGAGTGAGTGGTGGTTATGACCCGTTCTCAAAATTCTGACCAACTCAATATCTGCATGCTAACATGATCACAATCTGGGTGCTTGACAATTAGCTTGCATTTAATGATGTTTACAGCATCCTGCAGTTATGTGATCATCATTTGCAACTGTCTTGCCCGTTTTCCACAAACAAAGTCAGTGGGGAAGCTGGCAGAGAAGTCACAAGTTACTTAGTTAAATCTCTCCCACTTGTGAACCTCCCCTAGGCCCTCTGCATTCAAGGTGCACCAGCCAATCAGACACCCTCACACATTGTCCCCAAGCCTCTCTGCACTTATGCTACACTTCCCTAACCACTTGCATGCCCTTCCCCCACCCATTGTGCGCACTAGCACATATTTTCCCATTCGGCAAATGAGAAAGCCTGTTCTCACTCTGTGTCCTCATTCTCCCTCCCAGCCAGAAGTAGCCACTTCACCTGCCTATTTGCAAGCTGCTGGGACTTCCTGCCAGCTTCCCCACTGAGTTTGATTGTTGAAAGCTGGCAGGTATTTCCAAGGAGGTGATCGCTTAATGACCCATAATCCTTCCTTAACAACAGCAACAGGGCCTACAGGGATTGCCGTCACTAAGCGATGCAGCCATGTGGCCTTATGCTTTATGACCGCATCATTTAACAATAGAAATTCCTGTCATAATTAAAAGTTTCCTATAATGGACATTTGCAATCTTCTGTTGGGCATAACTGATTATCATTTCTAGCTTTAATAAGGTATAAGATCTTTTTAAATGAAAACTCCAAACTAAAATGTGTTTACAACAAATAGATGTTCAAACACAATCTTTCAACATACAACATGACTCATAAATGCATAAACTGATAAGCAATATCTACTGTAGAAGAAGTGAGACTTGCAAGACTCTCAGTGGCGAGAGCGTTTCTTCAAGGTGCTTCTATAAATTCTTCCTTCTTTCCTATCTCTATGCTGCTTTTCTATTGTCTACCCACTCACCCCATGATGGAGCATACTAGGTCTTCAGTGAACTGTTTTACAATGTTTCCTCCTCAAAAACAACTATTTTTTTTGAAGTTTTCTTAAAACATATTTTTACAAAGTATTTGCTACAAGTTTCTCCAAATCTGCTGATACTTTCTCCTTTGATGGGGATAGTGTTGCATAAATAATGACACAAACAAATACCTGTTAAGGAAAAACAAAGCAGAGAAATGTACAATTTATACTAAATAATTTCTAAAAGAAAAAATATTCATTTCTTAATATTTAGATAAGACATTTGCTTTCATTACAAAACAAAGCCTGATTTCAGTGTGTGTATGTGTGTATAATATACGTACACAGTGATATATATAAAGTGGAAGGCTAAAAATGATTAGTAGGGAGTTAAAAAGGGCGAGAGGATAAAAGCTTTATTTAAGATAAATGCAACAATATATCCTTGTCAGTTCCTGGCTCTGCAGCTTGCTGCTTAACCGAAACAAAAACAAAACAAAGTGAGTTTTCTGCACTTCTTTTTAACGTTTGAGCAAACAATTTAGTTTAATATTAGAAACAAGTTTACATGTGGTTGCTTAGGAATGAATAATATTCCTTGATGCCCTCTGATATGCACCAGACTGCTCTGGGATGTTTTTGCAATTCAGCTTGAGCAGTTACCAGAGTATGCAGTGCAGAAGAACATGACATTGTAATCTTGGTCATGTTTTATTTATACAGAGCAGTGGAGCCAATAGGGTGTGTTAACAAACAAAGATGATTGCTTCAGGGGCAGTCTCTCATCCTGAGGTAATTAAGACAAAGTAGCTTCCCTGGCCGAGAGATACCCACTGCAGACAACCTTTTGTTTTCCTTTGCTAAAATGATCTGCCTCAACCAGGCCGGCAGGGCTGTATCTATAGAAATTCAGTGGTGTTCTTTCATTGGTTAAAAGGTGCATCATTAAAGGGCAGAACATAAATTATATTTCTTCTTAAAATCCATATTCCTTAAAAGCCACCAAATAGAAAATGTCAGACTCCAAGATAGAGCTGGATGCACTGAGGATGGGGGAGTAATAATAACAATAAGAAGAGACAAAGATAAATGAGGAAGGCAGGAAGCTCCTAAATTAAAAGCATTATCTCAATAGCCAACTACCACTGCTTTGTACCACATATTGAGAGAGATTCAAAAGCTATGATTTCAACCATTTATCTCTTTTAGGGCAAGATATGAAGGAAATCAGCCAACCAGTTGCTGTCTAGATACATTGGAACTGCAATGTACCTGTACCGATGATGTTACCTAGTTTAGTAATAAAATATCTGCAAACAAACAACCAAACTCAGAGAACACTAAGGATTCCACAGTTTATTCCTGAGTTACAAATATTCTTTTCCATATGTTGGAACTGTAACCACCAGAACTCAACAAAAGTTATGTTACTGAAAAAATCTTAGAACTACAAACTCCGATACATCTGAAAGGTAACAGGTTGTAGAAGACAACTCTAATATAAAGTCTAATTCCAGGGCTGACCCAATGATGTTACGTTGTCTTAGACAATGAACAAAAAAGGCCTCCTGCCCTTTTTCTATATATTGAAGTGGTGTTTGCTAGCAGCTGACTCTTACTTCATGATATGGTGACAGCATTTGTGAAAAAGATTGTGTAATAGTAATGAAATGCAAACTGAATATGTGAATGCAAAAGAGATCAATGTACTGTAATTTTAGGTTGCATTAATATAAATATCATTTATAAATCATGACAAGTAATAGTTCCACCCTGTGCTATTTGGGGGCAGACCCTATCTCAAACACCATATTAAGTTATGGGTGTCACTTTTTAAGAAGGATTCAGATATACTGGAACAGATTCAGAGTAGAGTAACAATGATGATAAGGGGACTAGAAACCAAATCCTGTGAAAAGAAACTGAAGAAACTGAAAATGGTTAGCCTCAGAAAAAAAAGACAAAGGAGAAATCTGTTTTTCTGCATATACTTTAGAAGATATCACACTGATGAAGATCAAGATCTATTTTCTGCCACTCCCAAGTATGGATCCAGAGCAATGCTTTCAAGTTCTTTTAAGGTGGATTCTTAGCAAATATTAGAGAAGAAAAAGGCCCACTTCCAAACAATAAGAGCAGTTAAAGGATTGAATTGGAGAACTTACATATTCCCTTTCACTGTATGCATTTAAGCAGAGGCTAAAGCTAAACACATTTTGGGACCGTTTTAATTTGGATTCCCTGTACTTAGCAGAAGATTTGACGATATCTCTAAAAGACTCTTCAGTCTCCATGATGGTACAGTTTCTCCCTAGAATATGTAGCAGTGATGTAGTATTTTTACAGGGTCCCCTTAAATATCTCCATCCTCCAAAATAAGGAAATAGCTGAGGATCTCAGCAAAAAAGCTAGGGACATCCTTACAGCATCTGCTTTCTGAAAACATGTACTCATTCTGTCCCCTCAAACCTATGACTCTTTGACTGTTCTCTTTCTAATTATGCTTGTGGATTTTTTTTCTGAGCAGAATAGGCCATCAACCATTGGAATAATAAATTACACAATGGCATTTGATAACTAAAGATTTAGCAGAGATATATATATTCGCCTTTGTTCCCCCACCCTAAAATATGTTTACAAATAAATGTATCATTAAAGAATAAAGAGCAAAGTAAAAATTATGGGTTTTTTGTAGGGTTTTATTGGCAATGTGACTTGCACAGTATGGTTCAGTTTTTTTTACTTCAATTCAAAATTCAGAAGCATATTTGTGGCATGAACATGTGGGATTTTGAATTCAAAATATGTTTCCCAAGTTGTTCTGCAATATCCCTTGAATATTGGGCAAGGAACAGATTTTGTTTCTGCTTTTTTTTTTCTTTTAAAAAAGAGCACTAGCTTCTGTTATGAAAGGAATATGTAAGTTTTCAAATGATAAAAGCAAAATGAAAAGTTTGACTATTATTCTATAAAGCTATATACTGTTATGTAAAAAGGATTATTTCACTTTCCACTTTTGCCCAGAAAAGTGAAATGCCAGACCTGTTTGCAAATATTCTTATAGAGATACAAACTGCAGGCATAATCTCTGTAGTTTTTCTTTCAGTTGGCAGGTCATGTAGGCATTTAACCCCAAATTCACAAAGGATGTAGATGTGTCTTCATGCTGTAGTATACAGACAGAAAAGTATATTTGTAAATACTGTGAAACCTGGAATGCATCCATAGTCTACAGATGAAATAATAAAATTCAAGCCTTTATATAACCTTAAACCATTCCATTTCAAGTACTGGATGTATTATGAAACCAGCCATATAGAAACATTTTAGGGATGCAAGCCATCTCCAATGAAATGTTAAATTGTCCTGCTTGACATATGTAATGATCTTCTCCAGATTGCTTTGAAAAGCATTATTTGAGAATTGTGAATATAACAACATCCCTACATTTGGTAGACAAAGATCAAGAGCAATATACTGTTTTTTCTACTATGAGTTAGACTCCCCCCCCTTCAAGATTTCTGAGTGGGGAGGATTTTACAACTTTCCCTGAAATAATTCTGCTATATATGAGAGAATTAGACTTCAGATTTAAGGCACTGAACACTCGACATTGAAAGACTGGGTAGTTTTATATCTCTGTTTTTTGTTTTCTCACTAAATCAGGAATGCACAAATTTTCCCAGGGGGAGATTGCAGAATGTACCTTTTGAGCAGCATATCAAGGATTAGGATGATCAGAACTCAGAAGAGATTGGGGAAGGACAAAGTTTAATTTGATTTAAATTAAATCCCAATTAAATAAACTAATTAAGTACAATTTATTAAATACCTCTACTTCTGCTATATTAAAATTGAAGGATTTGGTGAGGACGTTTGGGGGGATTCTAGAAACTGTATCCAAGGTTTTCATGGCTCTTAGCTGGTATATTTCTGCAGTAAACCAATTTTAGAGACAAAACTGGTATTCTCAAGATTTTTAATGGGAAGATTGCTTTCCTGTCCAAAAGGTCCCCAAGATGGTATATAATTTTTTTTAAATATACAAAATAAAATAAACCCATATTTAAAACAAACTGGGGAGCAACTTAATCCAAGTTTAAGTCTTCATTATAGCACAGGGAAATATTAAAGATAGGGAAATATTGGATCACTATGATCTGCTTCAGACAGGAAGGCAGTGCAAAGAGTGGTGAGGATGGCAGAAAATATTATTGCCAGTTCTCTTCCTTCCATCCAGGACATAGCATATAAGCATTGCTTAAGCAGGGTCTGCAAGGTTGTCTGGGACACCACACATCCTCGCCATGATCTGTTTTCCTTGTTACCTTCTGGGAGGAGGCTTCATGGTATCTGAAGCAAAACATCCAGATTCAGTCAGTTTTGTTCCATAGAGTATCAACCTTGTGAACTCTCAAGCTTCCTCTTTCCGCTATGTATTCAAGATGGACAATGATTAATATTTATGTTATTTATATGTAAGGGTGCAGATTTATACATATGTTATATATAGCATATTTAAATATGTGTTATGTACGTATATACCTTTGAGAGCGAGCAACAAAATTTCATTTTAATGTGTGCCAGCTGTCCACAGTAAAAAATGACAATAAAGATTCTCTCTCTTTCTCCCCCCCCCCCCCCCGGACAAATGAAATTTGCCACACATATGCAACAATCTAATTTTCTTTGTTTGTTGATAAACCTCATTAAATGTTAAACAATGAAGTAAAAACAATCTCTCAGATAGCCTCAGACCTTTTAGATAAACGAAATGTTGGTTTGTTCCAGAGATATAATGAAGCCATAAGTATGATCTCTAAGCAGAAATGCAGGATATACATACATCAGAATAAAAAAGTAGAAGGAATTTAATAATCTACTTAGTGTGTGTCAATAAAGTAATTTAGTCACATTTAATATCAGTTTCAATCATCAAACTTTCTCAGAAGCCCCACATAGTGTGCATTACAGTGGTCTAAAACAGAGGTTCCCAACTAGTGGGCCGTGAGGAGTTTGCAACTGGGCTGTGGAAATAGCCAGCAAGTGTGCACGCACATCCTCACTTGTGTGAGCAGCAGGCGAGCATGGGTGTGCTCGTTACATGAGGCAGGCATGCGTGCATCATATTCACATAAATGGAGCTCCGCACAGGCCTGCACTTCTGTCTGCTTGCATGAACCATCCCTTCCCTCCCCACAGTCTGCAAAGCCAGAAGCGTTGGTGGAAAATCTGGTCTAAAACAGTGCTCAGATTCATCTTTTGCAGAAAAATGCACAAGTGAAATTCTAATTGAATAAGCCAAAGTATTCTATTGTAGGTTTTCCACTTGAAACCTGAAAAGACATAGTTGCTTTAAAGGACTGTTACATTTAAATACCTGTGTTGTCCAAATCGCTTCTTCCAAACCATTGTTGAAGCATGCATAGTCTGGATTCTCTACCTCTGTGTTATGCTACATTCTTCCAGTGGTCAGGAAATACTGCCCAACTTTTCTATAATACTGATTGTGGAAAAAGAGGTATATAGGAACATTTTTGGAGTGGGAAGACACATACTAGCTGTTTAAGGGAGAAAGAGAAGTCTCTGTTTTCTAAATACAGCATAAACTCTTTTTTTCTCCTTTCCTTTTTCCAAGTTCAGTGGGATATTTATATGCCTCTGAGAAAAGGGTTTTGTCTGGTATGGCAGGCGGCTGGACAGAAAGTGTCACCAAGGACTTCTTTCATTCTGGGCTTTGTTTTCAGGTTCATCTTACCACCACTCCACATACTTTTGGAGAACTGTGGATATATGGTGTATAGAGTTGGTGCAATTAAAATTGTTTAAATGTATTTGAAAATGCCCTGATCTAGCAACCTGCACTGCTTTGTAAACAATCATGCATATTGTTGCACTGATCACATTATTAAAAAAAAAAGCTCACCAACATGTTGCTCACCAACATTTCTGTCTTGAAAGAGGTTGAGGGGAGATATTTAAACATGTATTGTTCTAACATCTTTGAAGGTACCCAACTAAAGCTGCCTTTAATTAATGTCCTTTGAAGCATTTACCATTTCTATTATATTCATCCCATTCTATCAAAAAAAATTAAACATCTCTGAATCTTTCCCATTATAATCTGTGGATGGGTTTTTTCCCCAAATCAAATTTCATAGCAACTCAGATAGAATCAGGTTGCTCTCAAATCTCAGAACATAAACTTGAATCAAATCATGCCTGTTGTGAATCCCCCAATCATCAAATCATATTGAATCAGAGCTGAAGGCAACAGGCCTCATAAAAATTATGTCCTGATCGCCATCATAGCCTGATGTGTTACTTGCTAATTTAGGAATAATAACGAAACCATGTAGATAAAATTATGTAAAAAAACATCTTTATTACCCTGCATTGTTTGAAAAATCTTAAAACGCTGCTTAATCCCAACTACTGCTGAGTATCAAAATAGGAAAATGACCCATATCATGATCCTAATGTGAATTCTGCATTTTTGTGTAACTTACCCATCCATGGTCTCCACATACGATGTTTTTTCTCCTGCCCACTTTTTACTGTTTCTTCAAGTTTTGTCAAGAATTGGGGTGGAAACTCTAATCCTTTTATATAATCCTACAACCCATACAGCTCAAGACAGCATCATTAATGGTGAAAGATGTTATATTTCACAACTAAAGCCAGTTTCCTTACTTCTAGGTAAACGGCTATCACTGATATTTTCTTGATACCTACTTAGTCTATCATTCTAGTAGGATTTCTTCAGCCTCCTGAAGTTTATGTATGTACCCAAGGTATCCTGAATGTGCATAAGCACAATGTGTTTTAGTTTACTCTAATGCCTTTGCACATTAAGTTTCCTGCAATGTGCTACTCCTTATTCCCTTTTTAACTCAGAACACATTATTTTCAGTTTCTAATATTCATGCTCCTTCATCAAAACACAATGTTTAAGCATATTTATTTGAACGTGTAAAGTTCTCTTAACTTATGCTGTGAACAAAGTGCTCCCTTAACAATCATTTTAATGGTGAAGACTGTGCATCCCATACACTCCCATGCTCTTCACTCTACTACTGTAGATATCACTGAAGGTATAAAGATATGAGGCCTTTATAAGGGCAGTTAAAACCTGGACTTTGGGTCATGGTTCAACTTTGAGGAATTACATTATATTTCAGCCTTGATTACCACATTATTGTACTAGTGCATAATAATATGCACTATTTTTGTATTTGTTGGTTTTGCTTTTCTTTTAAATAATGCCACTTGTCTGAGTTTTGATTATATAAATAAAATTTGAATATGAAGTCTAAGAAACTAGACTCACTCCTTGAACAAGGAAAACAAGTACTTGAGTCTCTTCGAATGACCACAACTTTACTTTCAGATGAAAAATTTCCCTTTTATCCACAAGTATACAAAGTCAAGAAGGGAAACTGAAGAGGTGTTCTTTACAAATAAGTTTGAAAGTACACTTCCATATTAAAATAGTGTTTCTGGGACTCCCCCTAAAAAAACCTGAAGTCTAAAACAATTTTTTAGTTAAAGAAAATGTCTTCCATATAATCCATGCTAGTTTGAACTCCTTCAAATAAGCAGTAAAGACAATATTTGGAGATCATGTCAAATGTCCAATTTATTAGTTTTTATAACTTGAAACTGGAACAAACGTTGTTTTGAATGAGTGTACAAATGAAATGGTAGACACATGCTGAACTCAACAATATGACAGTAAGGGGAGAAAAGAGGCCAAAAGTCTTGTACAGAGAATAAAAGGAACAATAAATATTTTACTAAGTGATATTGAAATGACATCCTGCCATCTCAATATTTGTATCCATAATAGAAAATGTGCTCCTGTTTTTTTAAATGGAGCACAAATACCAAGCAATAATAAATAGTTCCAAACTTGTTGTAAAAGACAAAACCTCCAAGTAAACAACAAAAGCTCATACAATAAGAAATAGAAAAGGTAATAAAATAGTTTACTTGCTGGTACAAATGCAAACAACTGAAATCAACAGTACTTTGCTTTGCAATTCTAAAATACAAAGAGCACCATAAAATGAGTATGCCTGTGAAAATAAAACCTTGGACTGTGATCAGGACTAGGATGAAATGCTGAAATCATGACAGTATTCAAAAAGTACATCTTAAATTTTTATTTTACATCCTTTTTTATTTAAAAAAAGTCACTGCAGAAATGCTCTGTGAGTGAATTTTAACAAGTGTGGGACAAGCTTGAAATATGGAATAATTTTGACTTAAACAAAATTGATTCTTTTCAGTTATAACAGCAAAGATAACTACAAGGCCCACATTGTGCCTTGTAAAACTGGAATCCTAAAAGCAGAAAAGGAGGGGTCCTGATAGTTTCACTGAATATATTCAAATCACAAATGCTGGTGGTTCAGTTTTGAGTTCATCTATAATGAATTCACCTGATTGCAGAATAAGGTGAAACTAACTTCTTGGAATGAAAATTATACTCCTGAATTTTGACCAAAAATATTCCAAAATTCACCAACCATATCCCAATTTAGGAAAAGTCAAATGCATAAAATACTGTAAACTGTGCCTTTAGAAGTTAAATTTATTATCTGCTCTTTGAAGTTCATTAGAGATACAACCAGTGAACTGTCTTTCCATAATGGATTTTACTTCTAGCATTATTTTATCCCTAATTTGGAAAAGATGAATAGAACAGGTTAGATGCATCTTCTTTTCCTGACCATAGCATTTCCTAAAGAGAGTTACATTTGGACATTTTCCACTGAAAGCGAGGCCCTCACCTGAGTTTTTTTTTGTTCTCTGCCCCTAAATTTAGCAAAAGATGCCCTCAGGAATGGAAGAAACTGAGGAGAGGATAAAATAGACTGCTGGGAAAGGAGAATTAATGAAGATCTAGCTTTTCATCTAGTGGATCTCTCCACTGCACAAGGAACCTCTCATGGGCAAGAAAAACCATCTTGCCAATGGAGACATTTTAGATCTAAATCTGTATTTTTTTTCGTGATCAGTTCCTCTCAATGATTTTTTTTTTTCATAACATTATCGGAACCCTCTTAAGTAAAATTATCAGTAGCTTTTTCATCAGACTTCAGCAATCACTGCCTGCCTTATTCCAGTCAAATAAAATAAAAGATGGAGGGGAAACATACCTTAGTCAATAAAATAAGTACAGAATTTCATCCTAGTCCTTCAAATATTTGTAAAATTTATGGAATGTACAATTAGGAATCAACAGTAGCAGCAAAGCAGACAAAAGAACACAGACTGGCAAAACCTGTACAATGGTCCCTTTCTTACAGGGAGAAAAAAAAAGTAGGATGCGCCTGGACCAATTTTTACTCCACTGCAATTCACAGTTGTACTCAACAGAATGCTGATCTTTCTTCTTTTTTCCCTTTTAAAATGACTTCAGCTGAAAGCTGTGAAGAGAATAGGGTAGAAGGTGGAAATGAACAGGTACCCTGATCCCATAAAGTCTCCAGATCAGGCCCCTCTGAAGGAAGAAGGCTTTACATAGTAGAAAACCTTGCACAGTTGAGTGAGTTGAGGTCTGGTTACACATTACCCACAGTTGACACGAGTGCTACCATCTGTTCAATGATGAGAGGAGAGCAAACAGACCATTTCATCCCTCAGGAGATGCAGTGCCATCTAATTCAGTATCGCTGGATACCTTAAACACACATATATGTTTTATGGAACGTAGTTAGAAAGTTTACATTTGCTAGGAAAAAGTCACCTTCCTTTGCGTTGAGGGGAATTGTGGAATGTTAAGTCAAACAAGTTCACAAAAATGAAATTTCTTTTAACAACAGCCAACAGCCAACCACCTAGTTCAACTATACCTGGGAAGGCCTTGATACAAGGGGTCCAGGCAGCTTCAAAGTTATTACTGCCTTGAAGGAACAAGCAGTTTTTTTGTAGGCCATTTCTGACAGAAAAAAAATATTTATATATATATTTATATTTATATATATATATATATATACATGCACACAACTAAAATAGTGAACAAAAATTTTAAATGAAACAAAATTTAATACCCCTATCACCCCCTCCAATAATTAAAAATAATAATTGGTTTTTTTCTTTTACCCATAGGTTGTCAAACAACCATTTTATTTTACCTTCTTCTGTACAATAAGGTCTTGACATACAAATTTTTTTACTATTTTATCCTGCCAAATTAAAAAAATATATTATGGCAGCCTGTTTGTTTGTTTTTATTTTTATTTCCAAATTCACTAACAAAAAAAGTACATTAAATCCCTTTAAAAGGACAAGCGTACAGTTAAAAAATTACAAGTTCCAGTAAAAATACAGCAAGTGCCTACATTATATGAATCAACCAATATCAATATTCATTCCAGAAGAAGAGGGAAGGGAGAAGGTGGGTAAGGGAGGAAGAGATAAAAATAGGTACAGGTCAGAAATGTGATTTTTTTTAATCTGCAAAGCAATAACAATATTAAGCATTTTTTCTACGTACTTTTTCTACATGGTGTAGCAGTCACCTTTTAATCCCCAAATACAAGTTTCTATACATTTTTTCTTGAAATAAAAATTCAACACCCAAGGCAGAAAAAAAAATACTAAAACTCAGACTTTACAGTTACAGTGACAAGAACAAATTTTATAGACCCACCATTTAAATTTTACTGCAACATTTTCAAGGAAAAAAGAGAAAAGTTTTTTTTTTCTTTCTGGTTTTGTAAAATGCCCAGGCATTCTCCATTATTACAAATACTGGTCCACTTTTACAGTAATCAAGAAATTTTAATATATATAATATATACTAAAACCCCGTCACCAAAAGAAAACAATATACACATGGCCATTATGGCATTTTTAATAACCTATTAAGCAAACTTTGAAAAAAAAAAGATTGCTCAAACACACATACACACATTTTTTTACCCTTGTATGTATTCAATACTGTAAACGTATTTTAAGACAGAGTGCACTAAATTTAACTTTTTAAAAAATTAGCCGTTGTTCCTGAATTATTTTTCATTCAATGATAACAACTTGCAATTTGTGTCATTTGAGTTTTAATTCAGCAGTAAATCATTTCCATTCCATTTCCTAAGCAGCGTTGTCCTGAAAAAAAAGAGAAAGGCTGAGAATAATTCAGCAAATGGATGTCCGAAGTTGTGCTGGATATACATCTTCATTTGATTGGGTCTTATGGCATTTTCATGTCCACTATCTTCAACCAGGCTTTTTTTAAAAAATGTAAATGTGGCTCTTTGTTTTTTCATCTAAAGAACATACCTTTCTTGTTCTATCTTTTTTGAAAAGTCTTTTCATTTCACAAAAATTGTTTGCATGTGTCTCAAGAGACTGAAATAGGAAGATCAGTTTTCAAGGCACTCACATCAAATTGAAATGGCAGTAGAAAAACTGTCCAATAAATTATTATTAGTTTTTTATAGTGCCAGTATTGTGAATGCCATGCTTAGCAACACTGACACTTAATCTCAGATGTCCCCCTTTAATAATTTCACCCATCTCTGGGCCAAGCAAAGACAAAAATGCTGTAATTTCTTGTTTAGAAGCCACTGGTCTTCAATGCAAACAAATAAACAAAAAAAAATAGCTTTAAAGTGCGGGTCAACAGAATCAAAATGTAAATTTTATAATAATGTATACTAACTATATCAGGGGTTTTCAAATTATTACCTAGAAAGTCTTAGGTTATGAAGATTTGTATATAGATATGTGTGTTCACGTGTGTTTTGTTTTTCCTTCCATCCAATCATGTCCGATTCTTGGAGACTGCCTGAAAGTTTTCTTGGCAAGATTTCTCATAAGTGATTTGCCACTGTCTCCTTCCTAGGGTTGAAAGAAAGTGACTAGTCGAGATAACTCAGCCAGCTTTGTGTTTAAAGCGTGACTAGAACTCACAGTCTCCTGGTTTCTAACTGGTTTCTGACTTAACCACTACATCAAAAGCACACAAACATACACAAACAGATAAAGATAAACATTTCATCTGAGGGCACCTGTTCTGATCTGAAAGGCTAAAAGAACAGCAAAGACTTAGAGCTATAATAACTTGCAAAAAGTATTATATGTCAGGATGAAAGGACCTTTGTAAATAAGGGAAAGCATATTGTTCCACGTTTGATCAATTAACATGTCAGTTAAAGAAATTAGGCTTTGCTCTCAGTCAAAATACTCAAGTTGAGGAGAAGAAAATGAAGAAGAGCCTGTATCTCTTCTAGCCACTGTCCATGCTTCCCTCAGAAGAACCATGGAACTAGAAACAGAAAAGCAAAGCAAGTGAATAAACACTACAATATATTTTCTTCTTCAAATCAATGTTATTTACCAAGTGAAGGTTCCGAATTAAAAGGGTTTTCAATAAAATATTCAAACAGAAGTAACAATGAAGCAACTGGTGACTTCAGTAAAATTCAGGGAACATTTCAGCAATTCCCATTGAAAGAACCTCTATTTACCATTTACAATTTAATTGGAAAAAAGATTTAATATAAATGAAGTATCTCCAATAACTATGCAATGTGTAAAATGGGACTGAAATGTTTTTGGCAAAACAAATGTACAAAAACAATGTATTTTTAAAAAATGCTAAATTAAAAAATGCATAAGCCGAAAACATCTTATTTAAAATGGCAGAGTTCTTAAGAAAGTTTTAATTTCAAACATTAAGAAGAGCTTTGTATAACTATAAATTCAGAATTTATCAAGAAATTGTATTTTACATTTTGTTAAAGGACTCAAATCTGCAATTTCAAACACAAGTGTTTAGTGAAATCAAGCACCTTTCATTTCAGTACCATTTGAAAGGCTGCAAAATGTAAAACCTTAAAAAAATTAATGCTTACAAGTTGTTTAAATGGCACCCTCCTAAGACTGGCTGTTGACCTATTTTCCTTACAATAACATAATTGTGCATTATATGAGAATATTTTGTTAATGAAAAAATGCCTCATCAGTTCACAATTGGTCCTTATATAATAGTTGCTGTACCTATATTATGTCTATTATTGTTGGGTAATGAATTTGCTACTGAAGTCCAACTAAAAGGTTTACTATCAGACTTAAGTTGCATGCTGCTATATTAATGTGGGTTTTTTTTACTTTTTTCAAACACTTTTAGAAACTCTTTTAGGAGTTTTAATATTTCCACTTGCCCCACACATTAAGAAACATTTTGATTAAATGGCCATAGCAACTATAAAAACATTGCCGTGTTTAATGTAAAGTTGCTGGCCACATAAGCCAGTGCAAATATACCTGTGGGCCTATCAAAAGTTAAACTTTCACTAATTTTGGGAGCAATATCTGCCTTGTGTCTACTCCTGTCTTGAACTAATTTAAAAACTATGAAGATTGTCTGAAGAGTTGCATCATGTTTTTTGTGATCATACAAGAGCAACTTTTTAAAAGAAAATGCTGTTTACATTCTAATCACAGGGTCTAATATTCTTACATGTGTTCCCATGAGAGTTTAACTATGATGATTAGCAGCCTTATGTATTGGCTTCAGCATGCCATTAGTTAGAAATCTGTACAAGCTGACTACAAATCACCAGCAATATAGGGGCCTGCCAGGTACTTGAAAATCTCTGCTTCTGATCTCCGGCAAGCAGCCAAAACAGGAAGCCTTTAGTGAACTACCATATGTGGCTGGTAGGCTGTTTCTAAGGCAACTATTAGGGTGTTGGATGTTATGCTGGTTGGTATCTGTTAAATACTGGGCAAAGTTAGGGAGACATATAATCTTACTGTTTATTCAGTTGTTCTTTTAAGTTGGCCATTTGAAAGAGAGATGAACTTTAAATATGAGCCCAATTTAAGTATTATCTTAGGAGCCTGAAGAAGGCTGCAGCTGATCTCATGAGAACTCTGTAGATTCTCGTGAGAACACCAGTCATAACCCTACTTTTTCTCCATACCGTTATGGTAATATAGAGGATAATGTCAGAAGAGAAATTAAAGGATCCTACAAGGAAGCTATAAATCTCTGTAATTTACAGAAATATTGAGAATTGAGTTTGGAGATGTACTGTATGTATTTATTCCAGGGGTCTTCAAACTTGGCCCTTTTATGACTTGTGGACTTCAACTCCCAGAATTCCTCAGCCAGTGTGCCTGGCTGAGGAATTCTGGGAGTTGAAGTCCACAAGTCATAAAAGGGCCAAGTTTGAAGACCCCTGATTTATTCATTCAATTATTAATTCATTCAATTTGTATAGCTGCCCATCTCAAACCTTCTGGATGATGAAGTTCTTGGAACAGTAACTGAAGGAGGCAAAATTGTCATCTTTCAAACAGGTAAAGAACTGTTGTTCCTAAGATTAAACTGAATATTATTTTCATGTTCTGGAGATATATGTTTTGAAATCATCTACAGCACAGACTTCTGTTTTTCCTATACCCAGGGATTCAGAGTGCTCTAATGATATTGGCAGTCCCTTATTACTGCATTAACTATACCTTCTCTTAACATACATTCCAAATATGATTCTCCTCAATTATAGAAAAAAAGTAATAAATTAAATCACATAAGAAGGATCATATTGAAAAGTCCTGACTAGTCCAGCTCTCTCTTCTTACATGGCACAACTAGATATCATTGGGAATCTTATTTTTAAGGCATGAATCTCCCATGGCGCATCTTATGTTCCACAATAACTGGTGTTTTGAAGCGTACCATCTTTGATTCAGGAAACGATGTAAGGCCATCGTGTCTACTATTCATGGATAAAGAAATCATACGCCAAATATCTAAATCACTTGGCATAAAAATTGGAAGGGAGGGAAAATCATTATAGTAACAGCAGATTTAATTTATACTGAATCTCACAACATTCAACTTTATTGGATAATCCTGATTCTAATAACTGAAAGAAAAGCTTCTCCACAGTAGACATAATTTTATACATGTTTGTTTTCTCCCAAGCTACTTGTTTTTATCTAAGCTAAAAAGTCCCAGATGTAATGTTTCCTCACAAAGCAATTGCTCTAGCCCCTTGATAATTTTGTTGCCTTTCATGCATTTTCCAGTATGGTTTTTATGAGATGCTGTGACCAGAAACATACACAGATATCTGAGTGTGATCACATAATGAAGATAACTATTGTATGTATCTTTATAAAGATATTATAGTATCAGGAAATTAATTTATTTTTATTCCTTTCCTAATGATCCCTATTGTGGAGTAACACTTTTGTTGTTATTGTTTTTATAAGAACTGTACACGGTCTCAATGTTATCTTTAAGCTAACTATCACTATTTGTAAAATCCATTTTCTGAGTGTATCTGTGCCAGCTACACTCCATACAAATACTCATGAAATTAGGAATATAAAGTACATGATAATATACTTTTTGTTCTGAACTGCAATGACCATCTTAATGCCCAGTTATGCAGTTTGAAAAGAGCTCTATTAGAGCTCTTTGCAATCCGTTGTTTTAACCCCCTAAAATAATGAAATGTCATCAGCAAATTGGCCACTGGTTGCTCAGTCCTAATTTTAAACATTTATGAATGCATTTAAAAATACTGGCCCCAAAAACTAATCCTTGGGGAGAGAGCCGGATTATACAACTGATATGGTTTATTCCTACTTTTTTTGTGTTCTTTATTGTTACTAGCATGGCATATTACATATCAAATGAAATGTCTCGTTTTCCAGTGACATAGATACACCTTTAAAATTCTGTTTATTATCCATCTTATTTAAAGTACATGTTATTACATTAGCTAATTAGCTGGCATTCGTTTTTTTTGCATTGGAGGCTGCAAAGTGTTAAAATTATGTGAAATTTCCTTTCAAAAAATATTAGAAAAAACTAGAGAAAAAGGATTAACCTATTTTATAATTAAATAATACTTAC
Organism: Protobothrops mucrosquamatus; assembly: GCF_001527695.2. NCBI lineage: Eukaryota > Metazoa > Chordata > Lepidosauria > Squamata > Viperidae > Protobothrops > Protobothrops mucrosquamatus. Next base: position 1,178,900 of record NW_015386230.1, read on the forward strand.
TTAATCAGGACAACATTTAGGAAAAGTTCCTGGTATGACAATGATTTAAGATTTAGAGCCACAGTCTTTAATTGATTAATCAGCTTAAAAAAGCATAGGGCTTACTCTCAAAAACAATATTATCAGCACACAGTACAATTGTACCATAAGTAAATAAAGAAATCTATGATTAATTGGGTAACTTTTTTGGTAGTCAACTAATACAATTATAAAATGCCAATAGTAAACATCATATAAGAAAAAGCATTTCCCCCTAACAATTACAATAGGCTGTCTGATTTCTACTGAATCTGTCCAGTTTGGCATTGCCCATATGAACAACACTTTGCAGAATTTCAGAAATGGACGTTTCCCAGCCCAACCTGAGGATGTCCAAAAATGAACTGGGAACTTTTTGCACACAGAGCATGCACAATGTACCCCTTCATTTCACACACATGGAACGATTCCTCTAAAATGAATACCTACTGTACATATTCTAAAACAAAAAACGTACATTTTTCTTCAGAGGTTTTGTTTACTCCTAAGCAAATTTATGCAGATTTAATCTGATTGGATGGTTTTTCAGTGAATGGCATAATCAAAATATCATTTTACACATATTGTGTATTGTGTATGCATTTCTTGATGCACACATATACTCACACGTTTACTAATTAAACTACTCTTCAGTTAAAACACTCACTAGTCTTTTGCTGCATATTGGTATGGAATGGTCAGTTACTGTAAATGTACATATTCAGGTTGTCAAGTAAAAATTACCAGGTGCATAATGTGTAATGTGAACAAGGATAAGTGGTATGCCTGCAAAAACAAAAATCAAGCTTTTCTTTCTGTTTTGCTTCCTAAGGTTTTCAATGAATCTCTCAGAACTTTCAGTTTCTCCTTATTTAATGAACTGTGTAATAGAAGTGGCAGAAAAGAAAATGGATAAGGCATTTAAACAAATTCTCTAAAAATAATGCACAAATTTTGCTATTGCTTTTGTTATTATAGCTGCCTTTAGAAAATTTGGTGCCCATTTTTTTATTTCTCAAAATGTTTATTTTAGAATCTGTTAAAAATAATATTTTAAATAAAGGCCTCTATTTTAAGTGGCATCATCAGTGCTAATTTTTAAATCCAAATCCAAAAGAAAGTGCTAAAATTTTAAGATTGTTATCCGCGACACTATTTAATATTTCCTAATTCTCCAATGATATTTTTTTTCTTTTTAAAGGACAACAACAACAAAAACATAAAATGTTGGCTTCTTCACAAGAAATTACACACACTCAGCGTAAGATTCAACAAAGCAGCGGCCCTCTAAAATTATAATTTAAATTGATATGCATCTCCCCTTGTAATGCAAAGAATCTCAGGTTACTATTGGGGAAAACTAGAATGGGATACCCAACAAAATTTCAAAGGAAATCTAAAACAAAAAAAAGTATTAAAAAAGTACCTGCACATGCCAAAACATAAACAAAAAAACCCAATAAATACAGAAATTATTGCACAGTTAAAAGGCTTCACAATTTTTACTGCCTTAACCAATCCTCAGGTTTAATAGAACTTTGTAGACACAGATTATATTTAAGTGCCAAATTCTGGCACCTGCCATAGTTATACTAAGATATGTTTATGGAGGCAAGTTAGGTCAGCTTTTCTCAATTGGCAATAGTTAAACTGTACAACTTAAATGTTACCTAGACCCCTGCTTTTAACCCAGTTGGGGGAGGGGGGCTTAACTTCTTTCTGCCTGCTCAATTTTTACATCATTTGTCAGCAAGTGTTCGCCATGCCACTTTTTCATGTGTTTCTCCAGGGTGCTGTAAACACTGAAGGGCATCTGGCAAATGTCGCAGCGGTAGACCTCCTTCCCTATCTGGCCATGCGTTTTCATATGACGTGTCAGCTTACTGCTCTGGGCACATGCATAGTTGCAGAGCTCACATTTGTAAGGCCGCTCTCCTGTGTGGCTCCGGCGATGCACCGTTAAGTTACTGCAGTTCTTAAAGACCTTGCCACAGTATTCACACGTGTCACTCCGCCGTCCTTCCTTTGAACTGGGTCGACCAGGACCAGGTCCACTGATATGGGGGGTGCTGCCTCCGCTCGCCGTCCCACTGCGCCCTGAGAGACCACCATCCAGCATATCACCTGGTGGAGTAGAGAAACGCAGGCTTCCGTTCTCTGAGGAATGCTCAGATGATGTTGCAAAGGGGGATTGTCGGGAGTCTGTGAATCCTAGAAATGGATCCTTCATGAAGTGCCTTGATGCTGCGTATCCTACCAGCCACTGAGAGTAAACATTTTCAGAAGGTATTATTGTTGCTGGTGGCAAGTCCAAATCTTTTTCTATCTTTATTCTTTTGGAGGAGTTATTTAAATTGGGGCTTGTAATAGGGGTGGGCTTACGAGGGAATAGCCCTGGGAAGGGTTCACCTGGCCCAAAGTTTCTCCCATTCACTGTCCCTTCCTCAGTGCGGTCAAGTTCTCCAGCTACTGAGTCTTCATCACCTGTGTCTCTCTGGCAAAGGTCTCGAGGGCACAGATCTCGCTGATCTGAAGACCTTTTCATAAAGCCACCTCTTTTCTGCTTTTCAGCCAACATGTCACTGTATTGCTGGATAGTACCGAGGCTTACATTCTCTATCACTTTTCCTAGGACAAGGGATTTTTCATCTGGCAGCGATTTGGAACCATTCTCTCGGTTACGGCTTAGTTCTGAATCCATGCTAAAGCTTGACTCAGGTCGGCTTTCATTTTCCAGCTCCTCTTCCTCCTCCTCTTCCTCCTCCTCTTCTTCATTGTCATGGCCTAGAGAAGGATCACTCTCATTCCTGAAATCTGCCTCACTAGACTTTAGTCCCTCTCCAGTTAGTTCACTTGTGCCAGGCTCTGGGGAACTTGTAGCAGATAATCCATCATCAGACCTCCCTGTCATGGATCCAGCTTTGTGCATATGTGTTTTCATATGGCGTTTTAACTTGCTGGCTTGGGAACAAGCATGGTCACAGAGTTGGCATTTATAGGGCTTCTCTCCCGTGTGACTGCGCCGGTGGACAATGAGATTGCTCTGAAACTTGAAGGTTTTTCCACAAAATTCACAGGACTTACTCTTTGCCTGAGGCTGAGGAGGCGTAGTGCTGCTTGGAGGCATTGGTGGCAATGGAGGAGTGTTCAGAAAAGGAGATTTAGGGCTTGGCTGGAAAGGATTCAATAAGCGATGCATAGGGTTGCTGCGACTAGGCGAGACTGGTGGTGGGGTGGCATTGTTTCCTGCCAGTTCTCGAAGCCTTCTGGAGAAATCCATCGCTGGCGACTCAATTGCCATGGGGTTTAAACGCATGACTCTGTCAAAGGCACTAGGATGCTGGGCAACTAACCCCATTTCTTCGGCACTAAGGCGATGTGGATCCAGATGATGACGAGGTGGCGGGCTGAAGAGGGGAGGTGTATTAGGAAGCCGACCTTCACCAAAGCCAGGATGATCACGCAGGATGGGACCTGTCATTCGTAAGAGACTAAAAGGGTTATTGTCACCTAGGAAATTCATCAGCGGGGACTGTGCAACAGTCTCGGGTCCCAGAGGAGGAGGGATGGTGATGCGTGGAGTAAGGGAGCTGTTTGAAGGGCTAGTTTCCAAGTAGATGCGGAATCCATGTGTATTCTGGGCATGCTGAAGCAAGAACCAAGCGCTATTAAAAGGGTGCTTGCATGTTGTGCAAATATAGCTTGAAGGCTCATCTTTACCTGTTGAAAAAAAGAAGGGACAGAGAAAAAGAGAGAATAATTAGAAAAGTAACCTAGGGGACTGTAAATAAACTTTACCCCCCAACAGTTATAATGTAAATATATTTAATAAAGAAGGGGCATCTGTTCTTGTTTAACATAACCTGTACCTGCCTAAAATCCATATTGATCCTAAACCAGTAATCTTGGTCTTAACTTATAGCAGAAACGTTCTTTAAAGTTTTAATGCCAACTTAGAAGAAACCAACTTACATTTCTCCATATTCCAATTCAAGGTTCTACTCAATCACATTGAGCATCCAGCGAAAACTGAATGTTAGAATCATGTCTAAATCTGAAAAATTAATCTTGTGTTCAAATATTCCATCTTTCCTTTTATCAAAAGCTTTGAACATGTTTAAGCTACTATAATAATTGAATGGTAATAGCTTTTAGAACTGTATTTGAATTGTGTTTAATGTAACAATCATACCCATTATTTAATAGGAAAAGATTAGCAATTTATTTGCCTTTCTAAATATCCTTTTTCCTTGAAATATCTAGAAGAAAGGTTTGAAAGTTTCTAGGAAATTTTCTCAAAGGCAGCGTAGGCAACCTGTAACTCAACACTCATGATTTTACAAAGTATAAAATGGAATACTAGACACAAAGGGCAGGATTTGTTATCATTATCTAAAATGTGAATTCCTCCATTGTGAAGCTCTAATTCAGATAAATTCCTAGGTATTCCACCTTGATTTTTCAAAGCAGCTGTTTCATGCAGAAAAAAAATAACATTTTCTAATCTTGTTTTTTTTTTATTCCCAGCAACAATATGAGTGATGGATCAGGAGAATATCATGTTGATCTTCCTCCCTCCCGACTTATGCTAGAACACAATACATACATACCATAAAAAAGAAACATGGCAATATGATCAGACATACTAACTACTAATGGTACATAGGCCCTGACATTTAATTATTTTGATCATGGGTACTTGTCCTGAATATGACAAGACAGAATAAATGAATGTGAGCCAGTTTATGAATGAAACAGCAAACTGTCTTACTCTTGTATACAAGCTGGGAGGGAAGTAATCAGTAAGTAAACCAGACAATTTAAGCACACAGATGCTACTACCTCCCAAAGTGTTGGCTACATTAAGAATTAAAGTGTACTAAGAAATAACAAATGGGTGGAGGGATATTCATGCCTTGAGAATATAATACTCTCATTCCCCCTCCCCCCCAATTTTAATAGTGGGCAAATGGCCATAGAAACACTGGTATTTGCAAATGTATGCTAGAGCTTTGGAACAACATGAATATCAACTATAGCTTTCTAAAAGCAATTAAAATTGGTGTTATAGTCCAAAATGTAAGAAAGGCCTCTTAATCCTAGCAATTGAGGCATTTGACAGAGAGAAGGTGTTTTATGCCAATTCTGAGGTTGATTCAACAGTCAGTGCTCCTATTATTATTATTATTATTATTATTATTATTATTATTCAAAGTTAAATATTTCTTTTTTCAAACTAAATGTGGAAAAAAATCTAGACCATTAATGCTTCTTAAAAACACAATGGTAGCATAAAAAGTGATAGAAATCACAGAGGTATGTTAAAATTTATAGTATATTCTGTCAAAAAGCTATTTGAACAATACATTTTGCCTCAGCTTACCCATGAATGGACTTTAACACATCCTTCTTTTGAAATGTGATCTAACAGCAAATCAAGTACACAATCTTATAAAGCCATACGGCTTCAAAAGAATGAATGTTCCACTTCCTTAAACTGATTTTATACAACTAATTATTTTTTATTTATCAATATTAATTTATACCACTTCCTATGCAAATATGACTTGAAGCAATTTACAAATAAAAATTATACAATAAACTAAAGCACTGTAAAATCATCTTAATTAAAATTGAGGTGTGGGTAGAGAAAAGGAAAGCAGAAGCCCTGAATGAAAAGATACTCTTCAACTGGCACCTAGAAATATTGGTTGAATATTCATGGCCAACTGAGTCTTCCATTTTTAAAATCACCAAAAGAATTTGCTATCAGCTACAAGGGATGTTCCTGAAAGATAGCTGTCATAATTAAAAGACAGACTAAGGCCAATCCAATAAAAATAGTTTCAAAATGGCGATTGCCTAGCCTAACCGTAAACAAAGGACACCGACTTTCTAAAAAAAAATTTGGTACATAAATGACATGTAATTTTTAAGTGTAAAACTTTCCGTTCTCTTTTAATTAGATGAAGTGAAGACGAAGGACGAAGGGAAAGTTTGGGGTGAATAATTACACACAGGGACTGTATTTCTATAACCATATTTTTAGATTAAAACTATTTTTTTTTAGGCCTTCTTTCTCTTCATATCTATGGCCCTAAATGTTTTTTGTTCAGCAGCCCCTGTTCACAATGCTATGAGACTGACTAAAACTCCCCAACTACCAAGGTTCTGACAAGATTCATTTCTGGGGGGTTTTTTCCTTCTTTTTTTGCCTGCTTCACTTTTCACAACCCTCAAATGTTCTCCTTAGATTTCCCTTTTATTTTATATGAAGTTCTATTTTAAATAAATAAATAAATGAATGAATAAATAAAATGTTCATTTCCATATTATCACTTCATAGTTATCATGCCTCAAAATCGCCCTAAGCGGTGTAAATGCTCACTTTTAAGAACAGAACAACGTCAAAAAGACTTTGAAGATCCACTCCGAATATTTTTATATGCTAAAACTTGCCAAGTAGTTTTAAAATACTCAGATGGTCAGATAGCGCTGTAAAGTGATTGCTATAGTTGATGCACATTGCCTGCTTTGGAAAAAATGTGCCGTAAGGTTAGTTTCACTGTGTATCTAAGTTGTCTTAGCTTGGCTTTGCATATTATACATAAGTGGGGAAAAGACATTTGAGTCAATTACACTCTTTATTGTTACTAAGGGTGAAATAAATGTTATGGTGTGGAGAGCAATGTTCTAGTCAGTTGGTCTTAAAGGGGTATTCCATTCTTTTCCTTCATTTATCTATTTTCCTAACCTTTCACACTTTTAAGCATTCTGAGTCCACTGAATATGATCAATATTGCTAACCCTAAGGTGCTCATTTCTCCACACTTTGGTGTTCCTGGATGACTGATACTTTCCTCTTGTATACCAATGGTACTCTACTACATAAGATTCTATATTGTGAGCAGAAGTGTGCTACCTGAATACAGGATATTTCCTGTCCCCAGTATAGAGTGCTCAACTTCTGGCATATGGCCATGAGAAAAATGCAGTTCTCCAACATGTAAAGTTGAATAAAATTCAATTTATATTTCTTTCTGCTTCCTTGCTTTGTTCAAGCTTATTTCTTTTTTTATTGCTTTTACAATAAATCTGTTTAAATAATGAAGAACATCATTATAATTCACAAAGAGTAATTCCTTTGTAATTTCCATCTGCATTCAGACTGTGAAAACTGCAGTTCTCCTCCTACAAGTAGACAGATACACTATAATAATACCACAGTAACTTTATATCTATGGAGATTCGCAGTCATCCAGGTCATAGTTGTCCCAAAGATGCTTTTTCACAAGGCAACTGGACTTTCTTGTTTTTCTTTAAAGACATTTCGCTTCTCATCCAAGAAGCTTCTTCAGCTCTGACTTCTCTTCCATTCCCCACCATCCAGTCAGAACTGAAGAAGCTTTTTGGATGAGAAGCAAAATATCTTCAAAGAAAAACAAGAAAATCCAGTTGCCTTGTGAAAAAGCATCTTTGGTACCGTAACTCTAGTAAAACAATAATGCTTGTATTTTGGAACGCATAATAAAGTACATCTACAAGTGACCACAAAGTAACACAATCATATATGAAGTGCTATGCAGGACTGATATTACAAATCCTAAGCTTACTGTTGATGTTATTTTGATTCAGAATTTGGTTACAATAGCAAGTAGGGCTAAATAGGAGCAGCATGATGTCTATTATCTCGTATTTAATCAGCAACACTTCTGAAGGCCATTTTCAAGAAGAGTTAGAGTTCCAATATAATTCTACAAAATGAGTTACTAAAAAAATACAAGTGGAAGGTTAGATTAAACCCTCTGGAGGATGGATCAGACATATTGGATGTGCTTATCAATTTGATTCCATCAATAGCAATGGATACTTTTTTAAAAAAAAAAATTCTAAAAATCAAATTCATCATATTTTAAGATTTTTTGCTTCTATAATTCAGATTTCTATAGAATTAGAATTTTGATTTATTGATCAAAATATCTGATGATGTATATTTGACCAATGTGTATCGTTTTCAGGATTTTTTTGTCCTGTAAATTAATTAACGAATCCAACTATTACAGTGTGGTTAAGTTTTCTATACCAGAACACGATAATACTATGGGAAAACTTATTTTGAACAATTTTAAATATAGTGAATAAAGAAGGTCTTCGAATTCCACCGGATATGTTATCAAAGAGGAGGTTAAAAAAGGAAGTTGTTAGGATAATCTATTTAAGGATTAAAAGAGAATAAGCTTACATGGCAGAGTCTGATCTTGAACTGGGGACCCCTTAACGACTACACCATACTTGTTATCATAAGCTAATTATCTCAGATGCATTAGTTTTACAGATGGTCATATTATTTTGAATTACATACTAGTAGTATTAAAACAAAAGGACAAAGGAAATGGTTATTGTGTGCACTTAGCTTTGAAAAAAGTCATCTGTCCTCCATCAATTACCTTAAAAATTTACCTCTCTTCTCATTTTTAAACAAGCATTCTATTACCAGCAGTGTCAATGGTAAGATTATTTACCAACTAGATAAATTATTCTATATATTTGATTTTTCATTATTTTTATTTCTATTATGCAAACTTACTTAAATGTAAACAAATTAACTGTACAATATATGAACATATGTGCTATGTTAACAGAATAATATGACTATTCATGTAATTTTCCTTGCAAGGATAATAAAATTAATTTTAAAATGCAATAATTTCTTCAGTTAGCCCATATCAACTCCTTATTCGAAAGCATTTTTACACACAATTCACTTTTGGTATGTAAGTATCATCAATGATTTGCTACAACACCACTTAGACTTCTAACAAATGTATCTCATTAGATTAAATAATGATTCTTGAGTATCCCATAGCTTAAACCTATACAAGTAATTAGTTTGTACATTTGCTGAACCCACCTGTCTATTTTGAAATATATATTTTTTTCTGAAAATAATTGTTCTCTTCCTTATTCTGTGATGGCTGGCATTATGTGCAAAACCTGAATGCATTAAAAGTAAGCAAGTAAAGCAAAGCAAAGCACATCCACAGCTCAAGACAGGGCTTCCCCAAAGAGCCCTGTTTCTTGCTGTGGTTTTCCCTTGGGTTGGAATTTTTTTTTTCCAATGGACACTCAAGAAAGAATGCTGGACAAATTCCATCCTTCGAAGTATCTTTAATTTCTACATTGTACAACCTTTTTTGGGTGTTTGGGGGGCAGGGAGCTGCTAGTTCTTGCTTTATTCTGGTTTAAGTCCTTGCTAGTTATTGTTCCATTCTGATTCAACCTGTCTCCACTATACCCAAGCAGTCAAACTCTTGCAGACAAAGATCTATTTATATTAAAGATAAAGAATTTGGGGAGTTTAGTTCCTGGTGGCTATGTTGTTAACACTAATTGTTTTACAGGATTAACATAAACAAAAAAGCAATATGGCTTCAAACTCAATTTAAACTATGTGGCTACTTTTTCTCTTAAGTTTCATTTGAATCTGTGGCTCTTTAAAATGAAGAGTTATAACCTTATGTAAGATTTAGCATATTATGTATAAAAATTATTACTAATTATGTATTTGGATTCTAAATCAGGTCTGGCTACATTTTTTATTCAATAGACAGAATGTCTACTGGACAAGGAAGTAGAGTATCAACATTGTGAATATACTTCAGCCAACAAAAGGACAGTTATGAGCAAGCATTATGATGCAATATGCAGAAAAAGCAACAACCATGTAGAATTCTCCTGATCTATTTCCAAATGTAAAGGCTTAAACAGGAATTTTCAAAGCTTTTATACCCTACAGTTGTAACGTTTGTAGGTATTTGGTGAAAAATATGCTATTTGGTAGTCAAATAAGCATAAATAAGGAGAATCTGCTTCCGTTGCTTATGTTTCATAGAAATAAAGCACAGTAGTTAATATATTTTTACAAATGTACATAAGCTAATTATAACAGAAAGAATAATGTAACAAAACAATGCTTTCTATTATAGTATTTTAATTCAATAGTTTTACTTGCTTTAGTTTCACTTGCTTTACAATTTTAAAATAGCAATCAGTAGAATTTTAAAACAGGAATCAGTAGAATTGTTTCACTATATCCCTTTTCAAATATGTAAATTTCCTGTTTTAACATTATATATTATATTATATTATATTATATTATATTATATTATATTATATTATATTATATTATATTATTATATTTTAATTAAAGTTGTTAGCAATAAATAAAAAATAACCTAGTTACAAATACTCTTGAATTTAGAATGTAATCTGTATGCATGGCTGAAAGAAATACACCACAAAATCTTAACTTTTAAGAAAACATTGGATTCTTTTTAGAAATCAGCATCAGACATAAAAAACAGAGGAAAAATGGGGAATCAAGATTTGTAATGGAAAAAATATTGGTATATCTAAGCATCTGATTTGGAAAATATTAAAAGGAATATGACAGGCAATTTGGTGTAGTGGATAAGACATCAGGCTAGAAATTGGGAGACTGTGTATTGTAGTCCTTGCTTTAGGTATGAAACCAGCTGGGTGACCTTGGGTCAGTTCTCTATCGTACTAGGAAGTAGGCAGTAGCAAACCACTTCTGAAAAAACTGCCAAGAAAACTGCACATACTAGTCCAGGCAGTCACCAGAAGTCAACACTGACTCAAAGCTGTGCACACATGCCCACACAAACACACACAGAGAAGTACAGAAGATGGGGTTATATTCAACAGCTTTTTAACTGATCTTATCAACACAGAAATGTATAGGAAACGAAATCAAAGTAAGTGCTGCCCATAGGTGGGATAATTTCATAGAATTAAGTGACTGATTTTGACACACAGGCAGTCTTCAACTTACAACTTACAGCCATTTGAAGTTATGACAAAAGTGACTGGTCCTCACACTTACCACCGATGTAGCATCCCCATGGTCATGTGATCAAAATTTGGACACTTGGAAACTGGCATGTCTTTATGACAATTACAGAATTCTGGGAATCATGTGAACTCAATTTATGACCTTCCCAGCTGGCTTTTGACAAGCAAAGTCAATAGGAGAAGCTAGATTTGATTAATGACCATGCGATTTAACTGGGGTGACTCTCTTAACAACTGTGGCAAAAAGGTTTAAAATTGGGCAAGGTATATTTAATAATTGCTTTGCTTAGCAATGGAAGTTCTGGTCCAATTTATGGTCATAACTCAAGGACTACTTGTATTTCTAAGAAATAACAAACCTTGTGGGAGAAGACATTATTTATACCAGGGGTAGTCAACCTTGGCTCTTTTATGACTCGTGGACTTCAACTCCCAGAATTCCTGAGCCAGCTAAGCTGATTACCCGATTTATACTATGATCACTATTAGAGGATGACTTCTTAAAGCAAGACTTCAATTTGTAAGAAATAACACTATTTCACTTATAAGAGTTGGATTGGAAAAATATTTTATCACCATTGAAATTGTTCTCTGTTTCTCTCACTGTTTGTTACTAAATTAAATCAGAGTCAGAGCAGACCATTCTGTCCTAGACCAAAACAGAAGGAAGAGTTTACACTGGAAACAATCCAGCTTCCTTGCTGTCAGTCCTTTACTGGACTTCTAAATGTTTACAATGCTGCTTCTTCAGTAACTCTGAATTAAACAATGAACAAAGATGTTCTGAATGTAAACATGCAGTGGATTGCATTTCAATAAAACTATACCATAGTAATATATGTGACTTCCATTTTATTTTTTCCTAAGTAAATCAGGTTGAATTATAATAGAATTCAATATTTTACTAATAAAATATAAACTAATAAATATATTATTTACTAATAAATATAAACAGACATATAATTTAGGATTCATTAATGTATGAGCAATACATGCATTTTTTTCAATGAAAGCCAATATACCAATTCCATTAAGGATGCCATTGGCAAAGGTTTTGCAAATTCCATCAGTAGCAATATCTTGATCTGAAGTAACAAGCCAATCATTACTATACTGGGAGATCAGAGACTCACATGGAATCACGGTAAGCATCACAAGAAACACAGATGTTCATTCAGATTTTCACCAAGTGTATAGAAACTGGTCATGGACAAAAAATTTCATGTTGTAGGTGGACCATGTTTTAGATAGAACATTCTCATAATCTACATTTCCCATAGGTCTGAAAATTTTAAAAAATGTGAAATTCATTATATACTAATTGATAGTCATTATCAGTATGAAAGACCTAAAAATGTTTTTTCTCCCAGAAAGGGGAAGGTTGGGGGTGGAGGAACAATAAGGAGAAAAGTCTATTCACAAAAAAACAAAAACAAAAATTGATAATATTTAAGTTAGCCCCTTGCAGTCCACCATTTCGATCAAATCCACGTAATTCATAGTCTTTTTTTTACAAAGGTAGATTTAAGACAGATATATTTTACTGGAGTTGACAGAATATGGATGGATAAATAGGTTAGAAATTAGTTTCAGAAAAATAGAAGTATCATTAATTTAACAAAAAACACACATTAATATAAGATAGAAAAGATCTGTCTGTTAATAAAATGAAAAGGCCATAGGATATACCATGGCAAGGTGGGCTTTTATATAACACTACATTTAATGCTTTTGAGAAGAAACATGGTTTTTCGAGGACATTTTAGGCTGCCTCTTTTTGCATAAGACATTAAAATACATTTCAAGTACTTTTAACCCTTGTTACACTGTATGAAATAAACTGGCCATTTTCCTTTAAAATCTAGCTTCTACACAGTAATTGTAAAAGGATTTTTTTTCCTTACTTTTTCTTTTTTCTGTTGTTCCTAGAGGAGTATTCTGAGATGCTGATGTTACAAAACTGAATTTCAGGACAGAATAATTCCATAGTTTGAAAACCAAAAGAATGGATGGTAATATTAAGGGGGGGAAATGATGTAAATCACATTGAGTGAAAAAAGTGAATTTTAAAAAAATGACATCAAAAGATAAGAAACCAATCTGACATAATGTATCTCCTTGATTGTACATGGGTGAAATATATTTTAACGTGACATACACTGGGGGATATTAGATTATTCCTAGTTTGTAAATGAATGTACTTTTGTTTTAATTCTTTGCTTTAACAATTATGAAGTCACCATCCTGGATTCTTCAAATCCACAAAATCTCCACATTCAAGCAGAAAGAATACTGTAAGGGCTGTAAATCTTTTTTAAAAATAGAATGTACATTAAGGTATGAGGAGATAATTGATGTTATAGAGAGCCTGGAAGTTGAATTATATAGGTTATCTAATACAAAGGGGACTCATTATTGAAGCACTACAAACAAGTAGTAATGTATGTATATTGTTCGGAGTGGCATTATAGCAAAAGTGTTCAGGTCCACAGAGATTTATAAAACACAAGAAAACAGCAGACATGCTCTTGTAAATTTGTCTCATTTGTCTCTGAAGTTAAGAGTTATTCCCTTGATCTGAATTTGTAATAAAAACCTCCTAGAGTTTTTGGGGAACATTTGAATATTTAAATGGTTCACAATGGTACAAAATTACAGAGTAAAAAATCATTTTGTAGATTTCAACGATATTTAGAGATTATTCTATTTTTTCTTGCCTCATTATATGTTGAATATGATGATGGGAAGATATATGTATTTCAGTGAGAAAACAAAAAAAATCCGTAAGTATCATTTATAACATGGATGATCAAAATAAGTGATTTTTTTCAACTCCTTCAAAGAATGCTATTCAAATAATCATACAAAATTAATAGGGTAAAATTCAAGTTTAATTTAAAAAATACTCTACATTTTCTAATAGCTACTTGCTTCTCTGTTAATTTTGTGGCTATATTTTTAAGGCTTTTGCCTTGAAATTCCCAAAGAAAAATGGGATGATATTGCACTTTATATGGTTGAAGATAGGGTATTTCTTCCAATCCGAGCACCACAGTCTGTTCAGGTTAACCAACTGCAGTGTTAGAATAACTCCAGCTGACTTGTCACAGAATACAAAAGTCATCGGCGACTGAATGTTCTTTTCTGCACCGCAATTAAGACGAATCAATACGACGTGCCACAAATGGTATTTTACTCTCAATAAGAACTCGGGCTGAGTTTATTCAGAATATTTTAGCGCTTCCCCAGGGGATTTTGGTCCGACGCAGATGGCAAATAAAGTACTCAGCCTAGGGCTAGAGCACATTATGCTAATTCTAATGTCAGATGTACTTTAATATACAGCTCTATTTAATCACCCCATTATTTCACATTTCCATATGAAAAAACCTGCGGCACTTCTGCAGAGCTTTCACTCTGCGACAATGCCAGCTTCCTTCAACTAGCTCACTGTGAAATGGGAGGGGGATGCAAAAGAGAGAAAAAGGAAGCTTGGTCACTCTAACCAGTCAAAATGCTACAATTTCAAAGTTGCAACGTTCCTGAATTTCAAGTGGATTGCTAAATATAATTAGAAAAATTGCTCTGCTAGGATGCTGATGAACATGCACACAAACTGAGGAAGTGCTATCTGGAGTTAAAACACAAAACAACCCTTTCCCTCACCATTCCATATGTGCATGTGACATACAAACACATGAAAAACATATGCAAAGGAGGAAGGGGGGGGAAATGCTGTCACACTGCAGTGCAACCAATATTCACAACACTGTCACTATCAAAAATGCCAGGGTTCTTGGCTTTGCAGCTTCCGTTGCTTGACATGGCTGCCACAGCTGTCAACCTATAGATGTCTCAAAATAAACCTTCCTTCCTCCTCTCCCCAGCTATATCAAACTGTAGTAATTAAAGTGAAAACCGTAAACCTTCAGCAATGATTATTAGTCTTTTCTGCTACCTCCATCCCCCTACTTCAAAAATTACTGGTTGCCATGAGGTAACTTTACCCCAAAGCCCAGTTGACTGTAAGCCAAAACTGAAAACCCAGTATTCAAAGCAAAATTAATGATTTTTCTCCCCCACCCCCATTCTGCTACATAATTTGCATACTAATCTAAGGATGGAATATTTGAGGTCACTTAATGTAGATTAGCTGTTCCTTAACCATCCTGATGTAATCACAAAATAAAGCGGAATAGTTAAATGGTGGAGTCCCCCTCCCAGGCTAACCTTTCAAATGTATGAAGTGGGGATTCTAATCCATGTTATCGATTATGAGCAAGGCGTTCATTACTCTGAAGGAACTGGTGCAGATGTTATAGAGAGCCTGGAAGAATACAACAGTGGGATATTATGTATGTGGAATAGCAAGAGACATAAAGTGGGGTATGTGACTCTTATCCTCACATGATGGAACAATTACCTTAATTACTCCATAATCCTGCTTGTTAATACAAGCCTTCATGGTCTTTGCATTATATTGTGAATCAAATACCTAAAATCAAGATGATCTGGCTATAGAGAATATGAATGGTGCAGTATTGGTAATACTGACAAGCTAACTAGAACTAGAACATCAATATTTCATAAATTTACTTATTTTTAATCATCAATGGAAGGAATAATCCAAGGCAATATAACTAGATTGCCTACATAATGAAGAGCTATAACATTGCATCTTTATACCATTTCTACTATATATAAGTGTACTTATATATTATAAGTGTAGTTACTTGTTTATTTGCTTATTGTTTTGAATTTGGTGCTGCCCAACTCCAGAGGGACTTTGGGCAGCTCACAATAAAAACAGAATACAAATACAATAACAAATAAAAATTACAATATAAGAAATGACAGAATGGCAGTCCAGACAACATCAACACAAAAAGAAAAAAATATAAATGATCTCTAATAAGTAAGGTTCTATCCTATCCCAAAACCTGGGAGAACAGCCAAATCTTTAAGGAAGACATATCCAACCTAGGGCCTGCATGCGGCCCTAGACAGCTAGTAATACAATCCAAGATTGTAAACTTTTAACATTATACGTGATCAAACACATTAACTATTAACTATTTTATACGCAGCCCAAGACAATTCCTCTTCACTCAATGCAGCCCATGCAAACCAAAAGATTGGACACCTATGCTTTAAAGGCCTTCCTGAAGGCCATAAGGATATGTCTGGATAACCATTTGTCTGAAATGGATAGGGTTTCCTGCATGAGCAGGGGGTTGGACTAGAAGACCTCAAAGGTCCCTTCCAACTCTATTACTGTTATTGATTTCATCACTGCAGAAGCGAGGCATCGTAACACAAAAAGCACACTACCTCAATCTTGATAAATGACACTGTTTGATCAAGGAGACCCAACGTGTACCCTTTCTGTCAGCTCTTACCACCTAGACAGAAACTGCAGGAGATAGGTTGTTTCTTAAATAACCAGTTGGACTTTAGAGGTGATAACTAGTATCTTGAATTGCACCCAGAAGCAACGTGGCAACCAGTGCAACCCTGCTTTCTGTGAATTAAATTAACTGTTCTGTTTTCTCCACTCTGGAATGAGATAGACTAGGTAGGTCTTGACTTTCTATGTGACTTTCTTTTAGATATCTGAAGAATGCTACTATTTGCCCTCCTATTCATTTTTTCTCAAGACTAAATATCTGCAGCTTCTTCAATCTCTTTCCCCAGTGCTTAGATTCTATTATCCTTGCTGCCCTTTTCTGAAACTTTTGAAAACTATTTCTCAGACTAACTCTTACAGTATGTGTCCAGAACTGGGCATAGTAGTTGAAGAAATACAAGAAAACTTGGACTTGTCCAAGGCGGGGTCTGAGATTTGGACACAAGTGAACAGAAAAAAAAAATTTACAAGTCCTCTGATTTGAAAAAAAAAGTTACAATTATTAGATTCAATATTAAACACTTCACTTCTCAAAAATTTCTAAATAATTCATGTTTAAACTGGATTTAAAATTTGCCACTTTCAAAAATCATGGCATTGGAAACAGCTGCTTAAGCAACGTACGCTTGAGATATACAGTACAATCAGGCTTTGCCTGCTTCAACAAAGATTTGGAACAAAGTATTTGGCTCTTATGCAACCACAGCCCCTCTCTGCCACATTTTAAAGCAGGCTCTGTTTTGCATGAACCAGAAAAAAAGGTGAAGCTTTTTTTCTTTTTGCAGTTTATCAACACATGAACAGCCCTAATCCTAGTGTATTTGTTGCTGCATCTTGAAGTCTATATTTTGCTCACTGGGTTGATATGTATTGTTTTATTGACCAAAAGGCTATCGATATTCACTTGGCATTCATGTAACTACCTCATGATCTTCAATCTTGACTATATTCACAGCCACTCAATTTGCATGAATATGGGATGTAACAGTTAGAGCAGGGATCCCCAACCCCTGGTCCGTGGACTGGTACCGGTCCGCGGCATGCCAGCAACCAGTCCGCACAAACAAGCAAAGCCCCATCTACGGGATGCAGGCAGCACACAAAACCACACTCTCTCCTGTCCATGGAAAAACATATCTCCAAGTAACCGGTCCCTGGTGCCCCAAAGGATGGGGACCTTTGAGTTAGAAGAATTTTTTTCCCAGTCTTTTTTCATATAAATAAAAACAGTGGTCTAGTAAATGGAGGGTGTCCAATAGCAGGATGTTGACAAGTGCAGGGATTTTTTATTTCTATCAAAACAGCTGTATAAGTTGACCTGCAATAACAATAATATTAAAATCTCCTGCATGTTGAGTTCCATTCCTGATGACTTTATAGTTAATATCCATGTAGTTTTTTGGCAACAAAACAGAAGTGTTGTCACTGCCATCTCCCAATAAACAGAATGTATATTATATATGCACATACAAATGTATCCATCATTTTTTTCAGGATATGCAATTTATGCAAAATAAAGCCAAAGAAACAGTAGACGAATAGCAAGAAATAATATAACAATAGTAATAAGTAAGAAAAGGAAATACATCTGATTTAAACTAATTCCATTAACTATACATGATCGCCAACGTCTGATAACAGATATGGCACAAGAAGAAGAAGAAGATATATCACTATACCTTTCTATCCTTTGTCCAACATGGCTTCATACATTACCTTTCATTTTTAAAATTGTTCTCTCATCTCTTTTCAAGGAACTCATCATCAGTTCCATCCAAATAGGACTTTCTCAGTCATCTCCTTCCTCTTAACAGATTCACTCTTCCTTCATATATATTTATTTTGTGATTCAAACTTGTTTTGGAAAAGAAATTCAAATACAACGATAGCTCTATACCCACAATAATCTGAATCATGTAAGCTGTAATATTCCTTGTGACACTCTATGCAACTGAAAATTGGATTTTGAAAAGCAGAATTTAAATATTGACGGTTTTAAACACTGGTGTGAAAAAGACTCCTGAGAATATTGTGGACAGCCAAGAAAACAAACCAATGGATCATCAAATAAATCAAGCCACAGTTTTCACTAGAGACATAAATGACTCAAATGATCCTATTTCAGACCTATTATGCAAGGATCTAGCTCTCTGGAAAAGGCTCTAAAGCTCAGAAATGTGAAAGGAAAAAGAAGAGGGTGACTAGCAGTAAAATGGATTAATTTGCAATGGTGATGAGAGACCATTGGAAGACCTAAATGTCCAGGTTAGGGATAGATCTTCATGGAGAGGATTTGTGTAGTCACTAGGAGTAAAAAACAACTTGATGGCACTTGATCAATCAATCAAATCTCATTAACAGGTGGCTTTGTTTCTGTCTGTCTGGTGAAACAGGGCAGAGTGAGTGGAAGGGCTGGAGTCCTACGGATGAAGTAGTGTCATCTATAGTGAGGCCCAAAAGTGTGTCTTATTTGTCACTATCCCTGCCGTCTGGATATCCCCCCGAGATCCAGAGAGGCTCCTGTTCTGATTATGTTCAGGAAGTTATTAAAATCTGTTCTATTCTCCAAGGGATGTTTAAGCTGCATTGGGATGAAGGGGTCAAGATGATGATTAAGTCATATTGGATGATTTGGGGAGTTTATGTTTGTCTTTAAGCTACTCATAATCTTTTTTTTGTCCTTTTTTACTATTTAATTCTAAGTCATCCAGAGTCATTGGGAGCCAGGTGGCCTATAAATTGTATTCATAAATTATTCCCATATGACCAAATTACTAAACAACCTCTTTTATATTGGTTACTCACTTTTGTAATCTGTCCCATATCTCGTTTTACCACACCTGCTTCTTAAATTCCCCATTCTTACTACAGTCAACTTGCTTTTATGATTCTCCTGAACTACCCAACTCTCACATCTGTAGAAAATATATAAAGCCCAACTCCATTAATTTATCCCTTAATTTTGAAATCATTCTCTTTGTTGGGTCATATAATCTAACATTTGCTGTAATGTACTTGCTACTACGCACTAATAAAATATTGGAGTTTGAGGTTAGGAAACAACTATTTTAGAAAATCTACACAGCTAACAATTAATTGTCATATTTCCCTAATGAAGATGTCTATATAATCTTAAAATCTGCATACTATTATTAACCAAGATTTATACATCACCACCAGCACAATCCATTTATATTTATTCAGAAATAAGACAAAATTAATTAAGTAGAGTTCATTACAGAACTTATTTTTAATGCCATTTTAATTATAGTCCCTATTTTGTAAACCTCACTTTTTTACCCCAATATTTCTGGTTGTAGTATTTCTGCATCAGATTTGATGTCTTTTAGACATAGTTTATATATAGAAACAAACTTTGTTACTGATATTTCTGATATGCTACTAATGTCTGGCTACTAATGTCTGGCCCCATTCTTCAAAAAATTCTTGGAGTATTTCTAATGTTATAGCATCTTGTATCTTTTC
Organism: Protobothrops mucrosquamatus; assembly: GCF_001527695.2. NCBI lineage: Eukaryota > Metazoa > Chordata > Lepidosauria > Squamata > Viperidae > Protobothrops > Protobothrops mucrosquamatus. The sequence continues at coordinate 1,198,686 of NW_015386230.1, forward strand.
CCCCTTTTTCTGCTTGGAATCTTCAGTCTCCTCTAGTGACTAACTTTTGAAATCTTGTATCTCAAAATACTGATTTTTCTTAAGAGAGACAAAACATTCTGGTTACCATGCCATTTATTTTATTTAAACTATTTGCAAAATATTTTAATAAAAGTCTCAATGTTTCAAAGTTGTCTGGATCCTAAATATGTTTATAACTTCCTTAGACTAAAATCTTATTTAACTTTTTGCTGTTTATTTCTAATTCTTTACATTCTTAAACTTATATTTTTTTCTTTTGTTCATGAAAAAAAGTAAACTCACCAGGTAGCTTTTCAAACTTGTCATTCCAAGGATCTCTAAATAGACTTAGAATAGTAAACAAGCAATTTCTGATTTTGAAAATCAAAGTTGAAATACAAAAAGTATAGATTGCTAGATAAGAGCTCTGGGTATACAAAAGAAAGTGGTTAAAGTTTTGACCATCAAATTGGAAATATATGTGACAAATCAAGCCAATAATATAAATAATGACATTCTGGATTTATGAAAAAAGTTTGTTGAAGCCTTGAAGACTGCAATAGGAAAATTGTATGATTTTGCTGCTTTTATTCTTTATATATTAATATTTTTCTCTGTTACTCAGTTTACTGATAATACCATAGAAATAACAACTGTGAATGAAGTAGCTACAGCAGCAAAAGGAAAAAAAAATTCTCAAAATGGAAGTGGGAGAAATATTATATATTGCTCCTTACATGTAGCCACATCATTGTACACTATACTGTATTTTTAAAAAAATGTGCAAATTTATTTTAATATTACTTTGGTCATATTCTCTTGTAAGGTATGATGAAAGAATAGCATTTCAAAAGCTTTGGAAAAATGCACTGCTTGAAATTATTTTTAGAACAATTTCTGTAGCATTGCTTCTGAGTTGTAGAAACACTCCAAATCAGAAAGTCAATTTTTCTTCTATTTGCAGAAGTGTGCTGGTTTTCACTGGAAAGGCGCCTGTGTTTTGTTTGGCTGCTGTTCACATACAGCTTTGGCAGGCTTCCCTTGGAGTGCTTACAGTGGATATTGCTCTCACATACAGTAGCATTCCCGTTTTAAGCATTGCAGCCACCCATTTTCTTAAAAAAAAGAAAGAAAAAAGAAAAAAGAACTGCAAGAAACTTATTTGAATGATTTTCTTTAATGAAGCAACAGAAGGGGGTAACCAAGGGTGATGTCCACCTTATCAAAAAGAGCTTTAAATGTAAACGAACTGTTTTAGCAAATAGCTGTAATAGTGAAAACTTTTTAAATAGAAGGAGTAAAGCAAGAAAAGGAAATACACCAAGCACACTGATAGTGCCAAATCAATAAGACAGAAGATGCCAGGATTGCATGATATTTCAAATCCAGAATGGTTACAGACCAACAAAATGCTAATTGTGCACCTGCCACCAAAAAACAATAACTACATAGTTACAGTAGTTACAAACTATACTTTGAGTGTTCCAAAATACATGCCTTCCTCAAACAGCAAGAAAGTAAATCAACCTCACAAGAAAAAGGAAAAAGCAAAACAATATCTGCATCCTTTCCTAAACTAGGGCCTAAACTACTCAGCTGCGTGAAACCACTCCGAGGTCGGTAAAATGAGGACCCAGATTGTTGGGGGCAATAGGCTGACTGTGTAAACCACTTAGAGAGGGCTGTAAAATGCTGTGAAGCAGTATATAAGTCTAAGTGCTATTGCTATTTATATTCTCTTCAACTGAAACTATAACTTCCATTAAACCTAACCAGCAAAGCAAACTTTCAACCTTTCTCCCTTTTGTTTCGGGAAGTATTACAATTAGTGCTGGATTCTTTATTAGCACCTGCTGCATCCTGACTTTCTGTATGACATCAGGTTGTGGCATAGTAGCTTATAATTACTGACATTTTATTTTCTCAAAGTTTGTAATGCATCTAGAAAACGAGAGTAAGAGATTGAGAATCCCTGAAAAATGAGGAGATGTTTAAACTTACCCGCAACAACTCCTCCTAGCAATATTAAAAGCTTTTAGTAACCCTGGAAAATATTGCTATAAATTATTTAAAAAGCATACTAGTGCACGCAGAACTGATATCAAAGTTATATCCAAGGTCCAACGGCAAGCCTACTTCTGCACCCTTGCCTAATCATATAACTGGACGCTCTGCTATTTATAAAATCCCAAATGAGTTTGGAGAATCAATCCAATCCACAGGGCCTTGAAATTTTCCTTCCTCAAGGATTTGCATCCATATTAAAATTTCTACTAATAACCCTGCCTTGTATCATTGATCCTGAACTTCTACAGGAATGCCAATGGGACCACATCAAGTTCATCTACTCTCTGCCTTTCTCTCTCACAAGGGAAAGAGGAAATACCAAAGAAAGAAGAACCAGCCGATGTGCTCCAAAACAAGGGACGATGCCTAGTTCTACAGCAGACATGTCAAACACAAGCCCCGGGGACCGGATGCGGCCCGTGACATGCTTTCATGTGGCCCGCGAAGCCACCCTGGAAACAGGGAATGGCCCCCGCTGCCTTGGCCCTGGCCCAGGCCACCCAGGAGCCAATGTACAATTTGTGGTGGCCATCTATGCTGAAACGCATTCAGTCTTAGCTCCACAAGGCTATGAGGAAACAGCAAGGGACCATACCCTGCCGCGTTGGCCCCACCCCCGGGGCGCACGTTGGGGAGGTGTCACCCTTTGTGAGGAATGAAGAAATGCACCATCGCCTGGAAGTGGCCACCAAATGGCCCTCACCTACTTCACATATCCGGCTTGATGGGCTCTTGGGGGAGGGGTTTCAGCAGGCAGTGGGGCACTGTCCTCACAGCGCCAAGAGGCTGAGCCAGGCGGCGCGAATCCAAAAAGAAGCGCAATGCCGCTCAGCCCCCAGCCTGCCCGATTTCAGCAGGCAGCTAGGTGCAAAGCTGGTGAGCTTCTCACTGCCTGGCTCAGCCTCTCGGGGCTGTGAGGAGAGCGCCCCGCTGCCTGCTGAAACCAGGCAGGCTGGGGCTGGGTGGCGTCGTACTTCTTTTCAGATTTGCACTGCTTGGCTCAGCTTCTCGGCACCAGGCAGGCTGGGGGCTGGATGGCATTGCGCAGGTAACGTCGACTCTCACGTTGCTCATGGCGTCCCCTCCCCCAAAGCCCACCAAGCCAGATATGTGAAGTAGGCGAGGCCCATGTGCTGGCCACTTCCAGGCAATGGTGCATTTCTTCATTCCTCATGAAGGGTGACACCTCCCCAGCTGCGTTTCTTGCCTGTTTTTCTCCCTCCCTCATCTCAAATATTTTCCCATCACTCTGTTCTTAGGAAGGAAGGAAGGAAGGAAGGAAGGAAGGAAGGAAGGAAGGAAGGAAGGAAGGAAGGAAGGAAGGAAGGAAGGAAGGAAGGAAGGAAGGAAGGAAGGAAGGAGAGGGAGGGTCTGTAAGTTGTATAAACCCAGATGTTTTTATTTGTCCAGACATGTATAATTATTAGTCTTTGCTTACTGCTGTTTAAAGATTTTATTTACCATCATTACTAGTTCTTTTGTGGCATTTTTTTCAATGTATGACATGTTACAATTTTTTAAATTTTGTAAGCTTCCCAGACAATATTAAAAGATATTAAATGTTAAATAAGTAAACAATAAAATAGGGAGGAGGCATCAAGTCTGAAGAAGCTATTCTCAGTGACATCCCACATTTCTTCTAATATATGGCTTTGTCCTGTGCACTGGCATTACTTTTTTAGAAACTTCCCCATTAGAGATGTTTCCTGTTTACACCTCTTATGTTTTGCTTTATATTCTATCTACTTCACTCTCTCCCTTGTTTACAAAGGTTTCATTATGTTTTCAACTAATCAGGAAGGCTGCTAATACACAATTAACATGTGATTATGAAAAAAATAGCTTCCAGAAGAAGGAAAAGTAATTAAGTACAGAACACTTTTCAATAAGTGCTCACTTTAACCCATTGTCAGAACACTGTCTAGGTTAGTCCACAATAGATGGAACAGATGCCAAGGGCAAAATGTTAAAAGCAAATAAAAAGGACATTATTTTCTTTGAAAAAAAATAATCAGTTGCACAAAACCTTACACATGAACAGCATATTTCACTTGTTTCTGTTGTGACCTCCAGCTCTTTTTTCCCTTTACTTTTCTGGAGTGCTCTTTAAAAACGTTGTAAAAGAATTATTCATTCTTTCTTCACTGTGAAGCTACATGGGCAAATCATCATTAAAATGTAAACGTGGTTAATAAATTAATCATACAGTGCTTTCATTGTCTGCCTATCCATTTGTGGCAACTTGATCGAAAATCTATGGAACATTTTTCCCTTAGAAGATATGATAACAGCCGTAGTCTGTAAGCAGACATAGCCTTCCCCAATGTGCAGTACAAAATGGCTTATTTTCGTATTTCCATCGTCCATCTGCTTTCTAGATCCATCTACAATGTGATTATTCACATAGGAATGGAAAATGCCAGACAACCAATAATTGGTTCTTTAGGAAACCTTTTTACAAGGCACAAGGAAATCAATTAAAGCTAGAGTTTAAATGTACAAGTACTATACTAGCCATTATCAATAGCCTAACAGGAAGAAACCAAACTGGTTATTACAGATATATATGAGCATAGTCTTTGCCATATGACCAATTCATATAACAATTCACTCTTCTTACATGATCAACATACATGAATTTGTTTTTATAGTATTGATAGCAAACCAAGAACTTGTTCATTAAACTTTCATTTTTAGCTTAGCCCACCACATATAATATAGACTTATAATCTGAAGTACTCCCTCTTTTTTTTTATTCTTGCAAAAAGCCAATGTTGCATCAAAATTGCTGTGGCTATTTTAGATCTAGCTTGTGTGAAGATTGTTCAAAGTATGAGTTAAGCAGCTCTGCTTTCTCCCTGTTGCCTGTTATTTCCTTGCCATCTTCTCTCTTTAGTGGACCTACAGTTTCCTTGATTTTTTGTTGTTGTTAACATATTGGAAGAAACTTTTTTTTTTTATCCATGATTTTTGTTGCAAGTCTTGTTCGTTCTGAGCCTTTGCTTTCCTGACTTCACCTTTGCATGTTTTGGCTGTCTGCTGATAATCGACCGTAGTTATGTGCCCCTCTTTCCATTTTTTGTATTTGTCCTTTTTGTCTTTCGGTTTGTCAAACAGAGCTTTGTGCAGCCATGTTGGTTTCTTTTTGAATTTCTTGTTTTTCTTTTTCAGTGGTATTGTGCTGATATGGGCTTTTATTATCACATTTTTCAGAGTTTCCCATGCTTCTTGGGTTGTTTTCCCCTTTAGGATTTTCATCCATGGGATGAGTTTGTTAAAGTCAGCTCTTTTGAAGTTCAAGACACTGGTTAGATTGTTTTCTGTTACTAATGTTTGCTATTAAATTCCAGTATGACGTGATCACTTTCGCCCAAGGTTCTAGCAACTTCAACTCCCTCTATCACTTCTTCTCTATTTGTTAGAATTAAGTCCAGTATGGCTTTACGTCTAGTTCCCTCCTCCACCTTTTGGATGACAAAGCTAGGTTGGTTAGGAATCTGTTTGATCTCCCACTCGCTGCAGTTTGTCTCCCAGTTGATATCTGGATAGTTGAAGTCTCCCAATACTACTGTGGTATGCTTTCTACGTACATTTGTTAGCTGGTTGGCAAAGAGTTCATCTATTTCTTCTGATTGATAGGGTGGCCTGTAATATACACCTATGGTAATGTCACTTTTTCCCCCTCTTTTATATTGACTCATATACATTCTGGAGAGATTTTATCTTGGATCATGTGCATTTCTGTAGATATGTAGTGTTCTCTTACATATAGTGCAACTCTCCCTTCCTCTTTTTGTAGATCTGTTTCTTTTGAACAATTTGTATCCATCCATCAGTCCAGTCTATTCATGGGTTTCATCCCACCAGGTTTCTGTAATGCCAACTATGTCATACCCTCCCTTGTGTACTATTGCTTCTAGTTTGCCCTGTTTGTTCCCCAAGCTTTGAGCATTTGTATATAAGAATTTAAGACTTTTATGCCTGTTCATGGGCATGTTTCCTGCATCTCCTAATTTTTCTTTTTTCTCGTCTCTGCCTACCTCATTGTTTGATTTGTTTTCTTGGGATTTATGATTGGTTTTGGGTTCTAGAGATTCTAAAGATTAGTCACCTTCCCCCCTCAATTTTAGTTTAAAGCTCTCCTGATGAATTGGGCGAGTCTTTTTCCAAGTACATTTTCCCTGTTTTGGTCAGGTGCAGCCCATCGCTTGCCAGGAGTCCTTTGCGTAGGAAATGCAGTCCATGATCCAGGAAACCAAAGTTTTCTTGACGACATCAATAGTCTATTTTAATTATATTTCTCCTGTTCATATTTACTAAAACTAAAAATGAATATCAGTTAATTCCAGTTTAAGGCATTCGTATCCAATGTTAAAAAATACCGTCTTTCAGAGTGATGAAATTAGTTCATTTGTTACATGTTTAAAATGTAATTACATATGACACATTCAAAGATTAGGTTTTTCATTTTTAAGATAACACAAATAGAAAGTAAAACTCTGGTAGAAAGGTTAACACATGCCATTTAAAACTGAAATTTGTAAACATTTTAGATTGATGGTTGAATTTTTTCCATCAAGTTGTTTTAAAGTATTTTTAAACTCTAAAATGTCTGGTCCTTTAAAAATTAGTAGTTTGTAAGGGAAAGAGGAACACTTTAAATTGGTAACTTCCAAGGCAGATATCAGCTTTGTGATGAAAATGTATTTAGAAAGCAGTTTTGAATTCTAAGTCCATAACCTATGAGATTTTTAAGGATACAGTATTATATAATAGATTTTTTTTAGTTAAAATTATGAAAGCTACATGAAAGGAACACGAATTTGGGACAGACTTTGGTGTTCAGCCCTTTCAATTCTATTCAAAGCAAATCTTCTGTTCACTAAAAAAAAATGTGACCCACCTAAAATAGCAATATTATGCTGTTAAGTTAAAATTAGGTACAGATATGTCAGTCCAGTATTATTTATTGTAAATCCACAGCATTTATAACCAGAACTTTAAAAGCCCACCACTAGTATGTTGAGAAAACTCCTTCTTACCATTTTTATATTAAATGCTGTGAACATTTTTAGTTTCTGCTGCAAGGGTTGCACTATATATCCTTGAACCCCATAGTATCAAGGGCCTCAGTAATCTGATCCAATTTTGGGTTTGGTCCTGCTCTGCTCCAGAAGACAACTTATACATATTGTTCTGCTGGTGGACTTCCACTGGCAAGAAATCCCACCCTGACCCATCACTGGGTTTCACAGAGTTTCCCTTTCTTTCTGGAATCCAAATCACCGAAGCCCCTTTTTCTCATCTTTCCCAGTTAGTCAAACAGCTGCTTTGCCGCTTCTCGGCACAATGGTCAATCTCCCTCCTCACTTGCTGTAAAAAAAAAAGTGGTGAAAGAAGGGTAAAGATGAGCTGGGCACTGGCTTTTCACATTTCCCTACTGATCAGCTGGAGGGAATAGTGGTCAGTTCAAGGGGAGGAAATCATGCACCAAGAATAGCAAGAGTGAGGGCCATTATATAGCAGCATAAAATTATTATAGATGATGACAAGCAAATCACCTACAGAGAAAAGTGTTTTGTCTCACTTGTGGACAACGACCCAGTGATTCCCATTCTTATCTTTATTCCTATCCCTAACGCATATATGTATTCACATACCAAATGTTGAACAAATCTGATAAAGTCAGTTTAAGCAAATGTTTCCATTTGTCTAACCTTATGGTTTCTTCATCCCATTTCCATGTTAATTTGCTTTTTTAAAAAAAGAAAAGGCGAGCTGTATTATTCTTCCTGCCATATGTTTCCAACTATGGCATCTAATACAGACAAGAAATAATTGAATCATGGAATAGAAAGAGATTTTTATGTTAATTTATTTTTGTTCTCTCCTCCAATCATTGAAGCCATAGTATCCCTCAAAGATGTCACTTGGTTGCTACTGAAATATCTCCAATGAAAAATAACCTACCACTCCATAAAGATGTTATATCCACTGTCAAACAGATTCTATTACAAACTTGATCTTAATGTTTAGCCAAAATCTACTTCTTTTCCACTTCCATTCAAGTAATCTAGTCCTACCCTCAGGAATCATAGACAAGTCTTCTGCCCAACAGTCCTTCCGATATCTGCCTTCATAATTTCTTTTAATCTTCTCTTCTTCAAAATCACATGTACATTTTTCAAAGATGCCTGAGGAGTGTGAATAGTAGTATATTTGGTACCCTGATCTCACAGAAATTTCCAGATAAAATATATATTAAATGTAATGTATTTTAAAGATAGCATGCTATTTTTAAAAAGTGTTTTCTCCTTATATCTACTGAACTCTCAAAAGCCATCAGAAAATGAAAAAACCTGTGCTTTGGCAATAGGTTTGTGAAGATGTGAGGCAAGAATAGAGGTATACACATACATTTAATCAGTCATGAGAAATCAGTTTATTATGTGCTGCAATTCAGTATGATTCCTAGGTATTATCATCACTTAAATAGTTTTGCTATATATGTTTCTATTATGTTAAGAAAAACTAATTTTGATACAAGTAACCAGTGACTGCTAGTTATCACTTCTAAAGCTTCTCCAGATAAACATCTCACAGGAAGCCAGAAGAGAATTAAAAGTCAGAAGGTTATAAAAATGGAAAAGCCTAGAAACAAAAATCTGGCCCAGTGCCCTATTCTCATTCATGCCAAAATACGTATAAATTGGAGCCTTGCAAAAGGATAGTTAGACAACAGCCTTGTCCACAGTAATATGAATGGGAATTAGATATGATCGAATGGACTCATTGCATTTTCAACAGCACATCCAATCTTCTCCTCAACTCCCCCCCCCCGCCTTTTAATGGAATATATGACAAGTGATACTGTAACCAAGCAACCAGTCAGATGAAGAGTTTCAAAGTTCCAGCATGTGATCATTTTTGCTGATGATTTAGGAGAACAGGATCCAACCAAAGAGGTGATATTCTTTTCCCGATGCCCATAATTATTCCTCACTGCTGTTGACTTTCTCTTTCAAAACTTAAGAATTTTCTGGTTTTAAGTTTTCTTGTGCATGAACTCTTGCACAAAACAGAGGGATGTTTTTGTATTGTCAGGATGGAATTATTAGTCACTTGCATATAACAATAATCTGTCCTTCTCTTTTCATATTCTGACTATAACATATATACTCTCATTTTTACATACATGCTTACAGACAAGTTTGTGCTTAATTTTTTTATTGTTGCACACAAAGCCTACTCCTGAGGGCAGTAATGCAAGAAAACTGCATATCCCCTTAATGTGCACCATAACAAAGCACAAAATCTGCCAAATCTTTTTGAAAAGGAAGGGCAGTGTTATCCTATTTCAGTTGCCTACTAAAGTAATAACCTTTCCTCTGCTCTAAGCACTGAATGAACAAGATCAGAAAGACAGATCTGTACAGCATAAGTTGTCAACATCATTAGGTAACTGAAATAGGTTAACACTGTCCTTAAGCTGCTATAGCCTTTCTCCTCATCTTGATCCCAATAACCTCAATACTGGTTTGTTTCTCTGTCCTTATCTCACCACCAGTCCAGCCTCGATGACAATTGTTTTTGATTCAGCATGCATAACTCAGAAAAGGATTAATTATCTCAAATTACATACATTTGAAGAAGGCCTACCAATTTGAAAGATCCCATATTGCCATAATTATACTGGTATGTCTCTAGCTTCTTCTAGTTTTCTGTGAATGTATATCTATGGGAGCAATTTTCCTAGGGAGGACCTGTTTTGGGGAACTTTGAACTATTCCCATTTCCTACCTTTGAGCAAAGAAAAAAAAAGTCAGAGGTGAAAGCCAAACAAAGCAATATGGAATGAGTGTGTCTTTCAAATAGTGTGCTTCCATCTGTCCAAGCCAATATGTTAATTGGTCGATCATAACAGAAATTAGATCTTGAGACAAATTGGTTCTCCATAGCTTCAGTCAAGCAATTTTAGGCCTTTGCCTGTGGTATTGCAGACTAGAAAACAAGCTCTTCTCCTATAGGCAGTTTTTTATATAACAAATGAAACGCTGTGGTAAGATAATCGCCCAGCCACCTTCTTCAGGGTGACCCGCTCTCTCCTTCAGTTGAGGGGGGGGGAGGACCCCCTGGTGGGGAGGGCTGAGGATTTTGCTCAATATCTGTATGACAAAGTCGCTCAGATCCGAGAGGGTTTTGACTCTGACTGGGTGGCCCCGGGGGAGGAGATGGGAGCAGGTCTTGAGACTATTATATGGGAGGAGTTTGACTCTGTGGCTCCCGAGGACGTGGACAGGATCCTGGGGAGGCTGAATGCAACCACATGTTTACTGGATCCGTGCCCCTCCTGGCTAGTACTGGCGGCCCGGGAGGGTACACGAGCCTGGCTCCAGGGAATTATAAACGCTTCTCTACGGGAGGGTGTCTTCCCCGTAGCCTTGAAGGAGGCGGTGGTAAGGCCCCTTCTTAAGAAGCCTTCCCTGGACCCAGATGTACTGGCTAACTATCTCCCGGTCTCCAACCTTCGCTTTGTGGCGAAGGTTGTTGAGAGTGTGGTTGCGCAGCAATTCCCCCGGCACCTGGAGGAAACAGTCTATCTGGACCCGCTTCAGTCGGGCTTCAGGCCAGGGTACAGCACGGAAACGGCATTGGTCACACTGGTAAATGATCTCTGGAGGGCCCGGGACAGGGGCTATTCCTCTGTCCTAGTTCTTTTGGACCTCTCAGCGGCTTTTGATACCGTGGACCACGGTATCTTGCTGCGGCGCTTGGTGGAGTTGGGAGTGGGAGGCACTGTTATGCGGTGGTT
>NW_015386230.1:1210285-1220883 GCF_001527695.2 Protobothrops mucrosquamatus
ATAAATAAATGTAACACCATGTTCACAAGTGGAAAAATCCACTAGATTATACTGCAACTGTCCAAGCCTTTCAAAGCTACCAGTTTTTCAGATTAGTTTCAAAATAAATATAGAAATCAGATCTAAAACAAATGGAGATGTGCAAGCAGCAGAAACTGTTTTATCAGCTAAACTTTAAGCAAGGAAGAGACCCTTATACTTTTCCAACTAAGTCAAGAAGTGACTAATATGTCACTAAAAACTAGTTGTTCAACATTTATGGCACAGGTAGACAAGTACAAGTCAAAGTTTTTAGGCAGGCAGATTGATAAAATGAAGGATCCATTCTAATCACATTCTCTAAATTAGGATTATCAGAGCCTAAATTATCCTGAATGCTCTCCAAAACATTAGGTTGTTGTTGGTTTTTTTTTAAAAAAAAAATCTGAATTGCAACTGTGTAATATCAACCATATAAAAATTTAAGCAGTGATATTTCTGGATCAAAACCTGTATATTTATTTCTTTATTTTAGATGCGCAGTTCACTATATTCTGAAGATTCAAGACGTATTTTAAAAATATAATCAAATAGCAATAGCACTTAGACTTAAATACCACTTCACAATGCTTTACAGCTCTCTCTAAGCGGTTTACACGAGTCAGCATATTGCCCCCAATAATCTGGGTCCTGATTTTACCAACTTCGGAAGGATGGAAGGCTGAATCAACCTTGAACCGGTGAGAACTGAACTGCCAAACTTCTAGCAGCCAGCAATCGGCAGTCAGCAGAAGTAGCCTGCAGTACTGTATTCTAACCACTGTGCCACCACGGCTCTTAAATACAGTAAAAATGCTATATTTTACCACTTTAATTTATAGATCTAGAGCAGTGGTGGCGAAGCTATGGCACGGGTGCCAGAGGCGGCATCCAGAGCCCTCTCTGTGGGCACGCGCGCCATCGCCCCAGTCCTTGGCCCTCAGCTGGGTTTTATAAAACCTTTTCGCTTTATGCATCTGCCGCTGTGTGCAAAAAAAAAAGGTTCAATCAGTCAATTTCAACTTCTCGTGGAAAAAAAAAAGATCTTGCAAAGTTGGAATTGATTGATTGAACTTTTTAGTCCCACCCAGTCTGCCGTTACCATCGCAGCCACGCCCACCCAATGGGCCACACCCACCCGGCACTCAACAATGTATAGTGGGTTTTGGGTTGCAGTTTGGGCACTCAGTCTCTAAAAGGTTCGCCATCACTGACTTAGTGCCAAGCAAAAGAGCTAGATTTATACAGGAATCTTCAGTGGTAGGAACTGAATTACTTTTCCTATAATTCGTGGCTTTGTGCCTGTATTATATAATAACCATAATTGTTATGTAATTAATATCGATATATCTTGAGGCACTTGCCTAATATTGGTTAAGATTATCATGCCCACAGGTAATGAAGAAAATGCATAGGGAATTAAAACTCTATATCAACTTTTAGATTGGGAAGCAGACTCAATTTTTAACTCAACTGTGTGTTTTTCATAAAGTAGTTATAAGTGAATCATTTCTAATATTTTATTTATTCAAATTCATGTTATTTACTTGGCGATTTATAGTTTTTCAACCATTGGTCTCAAATATATTTTGACTTAGCTGAAATTTCTCTAAAATATTATATCAAAACAAAATAAACCAGATAATCGTAGAGTATGAAATTACTATCAATCTTTCACACCAGGTAGTAGACTGGAACATACTTGAATTTAAAAGGAAAAATAAAATTAGAATTCAGTACCTTATTAAGGTCTCAGCAAACAGCAGTGCCTGCCTGACCTTGTTTGACTTCAGAAACAATTATAATGGCTTGACCAAAACCAGATAAATTTTCAACTGACACTTGGGAAAACAACCACCTGCACATTTGCTCGGTTATCTAGAAAGAAAGCAGCCAGCTCCTAGTTCACATCAATGTCTTTTAGGAAAAGACTAAAAAAAAAAACTGAACTCTAACAGACTGAAATAGGTTACAAAATTAAAATAATCAAGTTGCTCAGACTTCTGTAATTGTATCCCTTACTTTTTCAATACATTTTCTTAAAGAAGACTTTTTAAAAATCTTGATTTCATTTGACAAAACTACCAAGAACTTGACATTAGTACCAGCAAGCATTATGGCTCTTTTAAGGAAGGCTACATTGCTTTGCATCCTTGACTTACCATAGAAGTCAACCTTTTAGGAACACAATGAACGATCACCAATGTTATTTTCAACAAGAGTAATAGGTAGATAATGCAGGTCAGTCAACTGATTAATGCTATTTCTCAAATGACCAGTTAAGTGGTCAAGAACAGCAAGAAATCAAGTGGCTAACCTGACAGTACCTCTGATCATGTTACTTTACTCTTCTGGTTCATTACAAGTATTAAAGATTTACACACTAAATTGACAACTTTTTTCATTCAGTGTACATCACACATTTTCTTGAGATCTGCTGAGGTTTCCACAGATTGCGCTCAAATGGGATTTGTCCTTAGACTCTTAGCAGATAGGGTTGCCAATTCTTATCAGATAAACCCACAGTTTACAATGATCCTATGATGAGCAACCATGTCACTTTTATGCAGAAGCTAAAAACTGTTTTGATAATTCTGCCAAAAGTGGCACAGCTGATCAAGAAATTTGCAGATTGTGCCAAAGTATAACAAATGGGTACACAGTCCTTACTTAATGACCCTACTTAGGACCAGCCACTACATTGCCACACAAATAGTCATTAAGCAAAACATCATGTGACTGCCTCTCTTAACAATGTTAGTTCCAGCAGTCCTGGTTGTGGTTGTTAAGTAAATCATCCATGGTCATTAAGCAAAATATCACATAACCATGATTTTGAGACCTCCTGCCAACTGGAAAGGTTGCAAATGGCAATCATGTGACCATGGGATGCTGCAGCCATTGCAAATGTGTGACAGTTGCCAAGCATCCAAATCATGATCATGTGACTATAGGGACACAGCAATCATCTTAAGTGTGAGGATCAGTTGTAAGTCACTTTTTTCAGCACCATTATAACTTTAAACAGTCGCTAAATGAATGGTCGTTAAGCAAGGACTACCTGTACAATGTTGCTCTTCACTTTTCTAATTACCCTTTGATCTCCATGAGATTCATTAGTGAAATATTTTCTAGGATTTAAAATAGACTTTCATCTCCAATACCTGTGGTGTCATGTAGATTCCAAACATCTTTGCCTTAGATGTCCTAGTCCTTATTCTCTTTCAGGACATTACTCATGAAGAAAGGTATCTATTGCTATGTGCCTTTTATTCTAAATTGCCTAATACTTTTACTTGCTGACTGGAACTATGATACTACCAAGGGTCTGATACTAAGAAGAATCAAGCCTCCTTATTAACTGGATAGGAGTCTGCCACAGAAAAACAGGGCTCTACACTAGATTGGGAAGTGAAAAAATATTCCAGAAGAAGACAACAGTAACCAATTTATGTACTGTTGCTAAGAAAATGCATAAACATGTCCTTGAATTTAAGGAGTTGAGCTTGACCATGATCACAATTCCAAAGGACTCTCTCAGTGCTTTCCAAAGGTAAAATATACAGTTAAACTGTCCGAAATCCAATTAAAATAAAGCACAGAATGCAAAAATAAAATAAAAATAAAACCAATATATAAATTCAGGCGAGATGGTATCATGGTCCAAACATTCTCTCCAAAAGAACTCCATTTTGAGCTACTTCCAGAAAGCATTCAAAGTGGGTGCCAACTTGATGTCTCTGGCAGGCTTTGCCAAAGGACTGGTGCTGCCACCAAAAACCAATGCCTCAAATCAAAGCTAAGCAAAAGCATCCCAGCGCATGGCTTCTATCTGGAGCCATAAGTCCAGGAGACTTTACTTTAGTAGCTTTTTAAGAAAATGTCTCTTTAGATTCCTGATGTCTGATCATTAACAGTTTCTGAGCTGTAAAATCCAAGAAACAACTACCTGGCAGCACAAAGGGTTTTCTTGCCACTAAGTGGTCATTTGTTTTTGCAGCCCTGAATTAGAATGTTTCTTGTGCTTTTTGAAGAATATATACTTTGGGAGAGTAGAAGAACAGCTTTTACATCACACTACTCTGTGTTATGTTGCTTTTATCTGTTGCATAGTATGCATGGTATTACTAGTAGTTCAGCAAGCCTTGTTTTTAATATAAAAAAGCTAAACTTAGTCCTCAATATTTACGTCTCACATTATTCTGAGGAAATTACCTCAGCAGAAAAAATGAGTTCCATTTTAACCCTTACTCTTACATTTACCAAAACATTCATCATCATTTTCAGATTATTGGTGTTCTTTCGGTACTACTCTTATGTGCTTGTATTATATCAGGGTTCCTTTGATGAAGAGAGAAGAAATTTTTGTTCATTTGTCCTCTAAGAAGCATTCAGAATATTTCACAACTGCTCTGTTCCATGCACTATACTGCTGAGAGTGTATTTAAAAAAAAATCAAGCAAACAGCTCCTTACTGAAGTAAAGGCAGCTGCTTACCTATGCGTTAATTACCATAAATATTTCACTTTACTCAATAAAGGACACAAGAGTGAAAATAAAACACTGATGGGATTCATCTTTGCAGATCCATTCCCCCATGTACTGGATACAACTAAATCTTGTAACATGAGAAACTTGTTTTAATAAACATTGCACAGTCTGTCTTTGAATCTGTGCAACTTGCCTGCCTTCTGTTTGCTGGTACTTTTCTTGTTCAATTTGCAAACAGCTATGTCTCCCTGAGTGCACTATGAAAGTTGGTATGCTGCATATTGAACACCACAGGCCCATCAATTTAGTATGACACAAATTTGCCCAGTGGAAGGATGTTTTGCATTGGGCTATTGTCCACAAACCATTATTTGTCGAAAAACAAACAAAAGGGGAGACCGTCTGCCAGTCCTTTTACAAGAGACTTTCCCACTTTCTGAAAATGTGAGATAATGAATAAAAATGTTCATTACGGAATTATTCACTTTTCTTCATGATTCACATCCCAGTAATTACCATGACCACTCTAATAAAAACTGCTACAAAACGAAGGTCAACTAGCAGTTAGAAGTGTTCATTTTCATTTCAATGTATTCATCTCTGGCTCTTAATGGCCTCATTTTCTCCTATGCTCTTTAATAAATACCACTGAATTACAGGTTAAATAGCTAAATTAAATTATTGCAATTACACTGCACAGAGCACTGAAGCTGGTTTACCTTTCCCAGTTCAATGACAGGGGAAGTTTCAATGGCCTGAGAATTCTGATTGCTGTCAATACACAGATTGTTTGAAATCTATGTTTAAATGGTCAGATATTTGGTTACATTTTCTGCCTCTTCTGCACACACCATCCCACAAACCCACCCTGGACACTTTTCCAGGAGAAGGGCTGTCGTGATTACAGCAGGAATTCAATTTTAGGACTGGACTCAATGTAATGCTACACAGGGTCAATCCCATTTCTTCTACGCGTTTCTTCATTATTTCCTTTTGCTCAGAATATATTTACTCTGATTCAGTAGGTTTTATATGCAGAAGAGACTTAAACAGAATTTTGCAAGAACAAGAACTATCTCATTTATTCTAGTAACTGGAAGTTCTCTAGGCATTAGAGAGTTTTGAAGAGAATAAAGCATTCCTTCTCTAGAGAATGTTTCTGTCCCTTTTTGCTTAAAATAATATGTTTTTTTCTATCATCTTAACATGGTCAAATCTTTATGCTGTTGATACAATTTGATTACAAGCTGTAGTGTACCAATTTTGGTCACCATACTAGAAAAAAGATGTTGATACCTTGGAAAAAGTTCAGAGTAGAGCAACTAAGATGATCCAAGGCCTGGAGACTACTTGGGTTTGGCTAGTCTAAAGAAAAGAAGAAATAGGGGTGACATGATAGCAGCATTCCAGTATTTGAGAGGCTGCCACAAAGAAGAGGGGGGTCAAATTATTCTCCAAAGCACCAGAGGGCAGGACAAGAAACAATGGTTGGAAACTGATCAAAGAGAGAAGCAACCTGGAATTAAGGAGAAAGTTCCTAACAGTGAAAACAATTAACAGTGGAGCAGCTTGCCCTCAGAAATCATGGACACTCCATTACTGGAGGTTTTTAAAAAGAGACTGGACAGTCACTTGTCTGAGATGGTATAGGTTCTCCTGCTCAAGCAGGGGGCTGGACTAGAAGAACTCCAAGTCCTGTCCTGTCCTGTCCTGTCCTGTCCTGTCCTGTCCTATCCCTAGAAACCTTGTTTGAAAACCAGCAAATAAGTAATATGGATATGGTAAGAAATAAGCACAATTTTTTTAGAAAGAATTTAATAAAGAATCAGTTCTCATGTCTTTCTCCATATTTTGAAGCAAATGAACTATAGCCTATCCATCAAAAATAAGGGGGACAGAACATGAACTCACACACAATACAAGCACACCCAAAAACAGGGACATAAGGGATCTCCTCTCACCAGCAAGGTTTATAGAACTGGTTCAGAAAGCAACTTCAGAGTATAACTGACTCCATTTTTGAATAAAGGGGGAAATTCTTGAAATTGCTACAAGTTTTTGCTGTTAAGAAAATAATGCAACCTTGCTGCTTTGCAATGAATATGAAAAGAACAATTTAATAAATTTGAAGGTTTAAGCTGCCATCAGCCTGCAATTATTTTACATGAGCAAATTAAAAATGTTCTTCATTATTTAAATATATTCCTGCATTTATTTACATAGTCCCCCTCCTTCAGCTTAATTATTTAACATCCTCTTATAAGAATGAGTATCTTAATAATGAATGCTGTAGAAACTGTTTTTTTAGGGTTTTACTTCCAAAGTATATGTGAATTTCAGCTACATTTGTTGTGGAACAGCTCCCCCTGACTACTTCATTCCTAAATCTGCAAAAACAACATTGAGTAGAACTAATGAGGGGGAAGAGGAAGGAATTTTTCCTAATGTTTGAATATTTACAGATACAATCAACCCTTTAGTACTATTAATACAAAATATGCATGCAACTTTTATTGTAAACCGCTCAGAGTCACTTAGGTAAAATGAACAGTGTAGAAATGTGATAAATAAATAAATAAACTTACATTTATGAGGTTTATTCCCCCCAAAAGTATTTATTTTTACCTATTAATCCACCTGAATGAATGTCCCATCCTAAATGGAATCATCCTCATATTTTTTGTAGGATGTTCAAATGATTTATTATTGTATGTAATTAGCAACTATATGTGCATGATATAGACATGTGTAATAAGTATCTGCCACGGCCATCATTATATTTAGACAGGGCATACATATCAAAAGCAGTATTTTATAAAAAAAATACTTGCTAGGAAACTTAGGTTAATAACTTAACTTAATATGAGTACCTGGTTCATCATAGTCAGATTTGCAACAGGTGAGGGGACCAAACAAAAATAGCAGCACAGCTCATTCCCTCTCGTATACTTTTTAAAATTCTCATTTCTAAGAATATAATGCCTGGGGGGAAGATAAAGAAAAAAAACCTACAATATTTAATGTTTTGAAAATCAGTAAGAAAGAATGCAGATCATTTAAGATGTGACATTTAGCCATGTTTTGACACAGCATGATCTTGAGTTCATGTAGTTTCTCTCCTTGTATCTTCCTGTACCTTTTCATTTGTGACAAATTACAGTTTGCCATTACATCAAAATCATCGAACTATTATTTGCATTTGCCTTTCAACCCAGAATTGCAAAACATTTTAGCCTGTCATCTAAAATTCAAGATCATTAGAACAAAAGATGGGAAATATTACTGCAAAACAAGAGAGGGAATGTCTTGATTCTCTTCTACCAGCCATGATGGAATATTATATATCTGGCATACCAGACTCCTCAGCAAAAATCTAGATGAATGCAACTAAAAACTTCAATAAAAAGAAACTCTCTCCCACCCCAAAATTTAGTGATACGCCCTATATACAAGATTCAGAAGTAATAAAACTAGACTAGCAAGAATAAAAACAAATAAAACCAATAGACTTGAATCATTCAAAAGTAACAGCAATTACATATAAAGGATGACCTACAAGCTGACCTTTCAAAACCTATGGACACAGATCTCATTGTGAGAAAGAATAACCAATCTTCTTTTGAGCCAAGCATAAGTGCAGACTTGTCCATCTGACGAACTGCTACCAGTTTTCCCCATATATCATAAAACACACCTGTAATAATGTGTATGACTATACATTAGAAGTGGGAATAGAAGCAAGTGTTACAGTTGGATTCTTATATATTATATAATCTAAGGATGGGATTTTCAACTGTTGACCTGTGAGATTAAAAGAATTCAATAGTTTACATCAAAAGTTACATCAAAAACAGCAAAGACTTTTTAGTTGGAAGAAACATTTTCTGTCCCAGACAAATATGCAGGTAGCTCTATGGACTTTTTGATTTGGTAATGCAAAGGCTATCTTGCAAAACTATGTGCACCCTTTATCAATCACACCTACATGAAGACATGGACAAAGAAAGGCAGGTTCACACTTGCCAACTGGTCCAATTAATATTGTTGTAAGATGTAGGTTGTGAAATGGATGGGTTGGTGATAGTTCACACTTATAGGAGCAACTGTTCACACTTTCGTAAGAAATTCCCCTTGGAAAAAGACGTGTATTCATCCTTTGTCACACCCTTTTCTCCTTGTGACAAGCTTAGAAGGATACACTACTGACTCTTTGTCATGAATGTGCTTTGGCATTTTATATTCCACTAACATGTACACAGAAAATAATGTCACAACACAGAACACAGCTAAATATTATTAAAGGGGAAAAGAGAGGTATGCACAGCTGCTGTTTTTGTGAACAGCCACGTGTTTATCAGAACATTTAATCTGGCCTTGTGTATATTTCCAAAAAGAAATGGCCACCCACATGTTCTCCCCTTTATGGTTACATCACAACTTTGGCCAATTCTCCCACAATTTAGCACAGTTACAGTGCTAAAATGGCTTTACCTGATAGACAAACAGTACTGTCTGGCAGAAAAACTTAACTATCCTTCCCTCCAACCAGTTATCTAGAAGAAGGACAACTACTTCCTGTTATAGATAACCTGATTGGAGGGGAAGGATAGTTAAGGACATTGTTTCCTTAGAACCTCACTATTTTTAACTAAATTGATCATGGAGGTGGGCCCTATATTCATGGACCAGGTAAGAATGTTGAGTTCTGCTGTTGTTGACAGTTCCTACTGATAGTTTTGAAGTGACTTGAAACAAAGTTGTAGTTGATGTGATATGTCATTAATAGAAAAAGATTTATTCTACTATGTATGTGGGAGTAAAAGTAAAAGTTAACAAGGAAAGAAATTCATAAGTGCTTTAATATTACTGTTCCATAGTTTACATATGGCAGAAACAGCAAAAATTGAATTACAGTGCTACTCAACAATCTCCAAACTCCTGAAATAGAAAAGAATGAGAGAGGGTCTTTCCTCTTGGAAACTGCCACAACAGCAACCAAATTCCATCCCTCTCCTACCCCAATTCTTTGGTCACAGTGAAGAAATCTCAGGAGAAACTAATAGGCTTTTTTGTTAAAAGAGCTTGCTTACTTTTGATACTCACGGTCAATTACTCCATTTAGAATTTCTTAGCTCTAAAAGTAAATTATGTGCATTATGTTCATATTGATGAATCTTGGGATCCTAGAAATTATACAGTTGATCCCACAACCCTGAAATCTACCTATATTGTCATCTGGAGTAGCTTCATTATTTGAACTTTATGGACCTGTTGGAAGTAAAGTCTTCATCCTGGTTCATCCAAGCCGGGAATAAATAAGCAACATGGCGACTGCTTTGGGAAGATGGTTATAGTTTATTGAAGAAGCAGAAAGATGGTTCTTGCAGGAAAGACCAGAGGAGAGAAGGACTGAGCACATGGGCAGTAGGTTTTTATACCCTCTCTAGCTTTTTGTTTGGAATAGTTTCCTGTTCCTGTGGCATAAACTTTGAGGCTATTTCCTGTGTCACGTATTCTGACCTGAGTTTAGGTGTGCCTCTCTGGTATACTTGATGGTAATGGGTTAGTCCTATTATGTCCCAAAAGTCATATCCTGCTTCCCTGGGTCTGGGCTAATGACTCTTAGAGTTTGGGTGAGGTATGCAGATTTTAGGTCTTTGTCTTCTGGCTCCAGCTTTCCTGATAGTTTTACATTTGCATTTGTATAGGGCTGGCTACTGCTTGAGGACAGAGAGATTTTGGGCCAGGGTTGGTTTCTGCTTTTAAAAATCCTTTTGAGGAAAAATATATTTTTCTGCCCTTTTAATATTTCCTTCTCTGGGGGGCTCTGACTTCCCACAGACCAATGATTTAATTTATTGTAATGCAGCTTTTCTACATGTTTGAAGTATTTACAAGATGTACTATTTAAAAGTAGTTATTGCTTCTGACTAGCTAGCCATTTCTATTTATGAATATCACCTGAATTTGTTGTTAAAATCATTTTTTTACTGTCCCAGTTTTGTCTCATAACTAGTAGTATTCTTACTGACCTTCCATACTTCAGCCTAGTGTTCTTGCCCTCTATTAATATGCATTTTCTAGCTTTC
>NW_015386230.1:1224404-1239781 GCF_001527695.2 Protobothrops mucrosquamatus
TGGACTCGCACTTGCGATCCTCAGCCTTAAGGGCCTCTGAAAACTCACCGGATATGGCTGTGGCCGATACCAGGGGTCCCAAGGGCTCGTCCACCTCCGGAATTTCTAATGCTTCCTCCAGCTCTTTGGCAACATTATACAGTTTCTTATCTGTGTTACCTGGTAAGGGAAGTGACGCCGGAGAGGACCACTGCTTCTTCATTGCGGTCAGAAACAGGGAAGGACAGGGAATGCGGTGTTGTGTTGCAATAGGTTCAACGTAAACTGGAGCCGCCTCCGGATCTGGAAGAGCGGGAGCCTCTGTTGATGAGGATCCCTGTCCTAGATGAGCCATAGACGTGGCCTTACGCAGTATGGTGACAAAAAAGGCAGGGTTAAATAAGCCCGTAAATGAAGGAACCTCTGGAGGAACGTCTTCCTCCTCAGACAGAATTTCCTGACCAGGGGGAGGTTGGTTCAGGTATGAGTCCTCAGAAACCACAGACCCAGAAGGAGAAGATGGCACATAATGAGCCTCCACCTCAGGTTGGGAAACAGGTGTTGGGAGGGAAGACATTGGTCTAGCTGCTCTGGCCCTGGTGTCAAGGGCATGGTCGACCGCTTGCTTAATTAATAGCGCCAGACGCTCTTCTGAAAGAAAAGGAATCGGTTCTGCTGGGCGGAGCCCCGCCGCAGTAGGTGTAAAGGTGGCCTCCGGGGTTCCCTGCGCTACTCTAGACGTGGGGGGTTGGGGAGCTGTGGAAACTTCCTCTCTTCTGTCCAATGTGGGGGTAGGAAAACAATCCCCACTCGACCAAACACCCCTGGGAGAAGTTGACACCCCGAGGGGTAATTCCAAGTTTAACCCCGCAGACTCAGGTGTCTCCAGCCTAGCTCTCTTTTGTGCTTTGGAGAACTCCTTTTCCAAGGCTTGGTGCCTCCTGGTAGCTTGTTTATCAGTTTGTTTAGAAGTTTTGGCGGTAGAGCGGCTCTTATGTGTTGCTTTACCAGTGCCCTCCGGACCAGGAGCACCTGATGAGGAAGGCAGGGCACTCATTGAGGAAAGAGCAGTTTCCTCCATTTTCCTATAACCTTGAAACACAAAGGGGGGTTTCTGTTATCAGGAAAATGTCAGACTCTGGGTAAGGACAGACGGACTACAGGGACGCCTGGAACCCAGGTACAATACCCAGTTGGATAAGGACAGGTACACTGCTGGGGCACCTGGAATCCAAGGGAGATATTGCGTACGAATAAGGACAGACACACTATAAGGGGAGCCTGGAATTCGTACTTAAACACTGTGGATAAGGACAGACACGCTATCGGGGGTGTCTGGAATCCCAGTAAAGTGCCAATTAGTCAAACCAAATTAGAGAACCAGGAGACCCCAAATCTGAGAACAATGAGTAAATTGTAGCTTAAAGATTCTTAGAAAAGAATAGAGGAAGGTACCTAACTCTGTATGTAGAAATCAAGAACACAAAATGGCGGCCGGCCTAAAATGGCGGCCTACCTTGCTACAGATAGTTTGAAACCCGGTATTAGTGCAATTGGGAGAAAAGGAAAAACTGTTTGACAATGAAGATGCTTGATATATGTTCTATTCAGTTTAATTCGTTATATCAAACAATTAATTCGATTGGAGCCGAGCAGACTACGGTCACAAAATGGCCGCCAGGCCTAGTCAAGGACCACGAGGTCCAAGATGGCGCCTTCCCGACGCCAGCAGGGCTGGGGAAATTATTTCCCCCCTTTCTCGCGCTCCCTGGAGCCTCCGCACACAAGCAATCGAAAAGGAAGAAAAACGGAGCGAAATGAGGCTTTTTTCCCCTTTCCTCCGATTAGCTGGTCAAACCGCCGATCGAAGCCGAGGCTGAACGCGCGTGCGCAAGCTCCTCCGATCGATCGGCTGAGAAGGGAAAGAAGACCAAAACAACCGGGCCACGGACTGCAGCCGCAGTTCCGTAAAGGAAAAAAACAGTTTTAAAGTTCTAAAGGCCTCCCCCCCTTTTCCCCGGATTGAGTCACACGGCCGAGTTCACGGAGCCGCAGCCGCAAGCCTCGTGAGGCCCGTGAATCAGGAGAACAACAGCCGTTGGTCTCCTACCGGGGCAAAACAGACGAAACGAACAACGAAGGCTTTTTTTCCCCTCAGGCTTCTCTCCGCCCGTTGAAGTAGCCTACGGAGCCGCAGCCGCAAGCTCCGTTAGGCTTGAGGTAATTGGAGACCAACCCCCGTTAGCCTCCCGTCAGGAGAACAAGGCCCCGTCCGGTTCGTAGTAAGGCCCAATCCCCCAGCAAAGCAAAGTTGAGACTAACAGCCTCAGTCTCCTTTAAAATACCTACAGGGATTGAGAGGGGAGAGGAGGAAATCCAAATTGAGTGCAAGCACTGAGTAAAGTTTTTTGAGACTGGGGAAGGGAATGGAAAAATCCACCAATGACTGTACCTGCCTAGAGCCAAACTTGCAACGTCTGTCCTGGGCAAGATCAAGTCAAAGACTGGAGATCAACGGTCCAGGACGGGCGTGGCAACTTTGGCTGACTTGATCTGATTGGGCAGGAATACAGTCTACTACCCAATGGTGGAGAATAACTTTTGGAGAATAACTTTTGGATTACAGCTCAGTATGATACCACTATGGGCAAGGATGCTTAAGACAAAGGAGGAGAAGTTAGAGAAAGAAGATTAAATACAGTTGACATTTTTTGGGGAAAAAGCTGGAGAGGTACTGTTGGTCAGGATTATTAATTGTCTAACAATTTACAGAGATTTTATCAGATGTCAAATAAACTCCCATCGAGTTTATGAGCCACACATTCATACCCCTCAACATTTAATCTTAGTTAGCAAGACCTTTCCTGCAAGGAAAACAGATGTTGTTTGTGGATTTATGTGATGAATTTAAAAACTGTTCCTTGATAAACATGCTGAAATAATTTGTTCAAAGGATCTAGGCAATGGACAGTCATTCCATGTTTTTTCAGAAATGAATGTCCAGGGACCACTGAGTAACTCCTTCATATTTATGAAAAAGCAAATACATTCGAATATCAAAGAATATCAGTGTAAAGTAGCTGTATGATTTGCCTGGGGATGGCTGACTTTGAAGTGCGAGAAAGCATCCCTTCTTTTATTCAGGTGTCAGCCCAATCTTTCCCCCCAGGTCAGAAAAAGGAGAGCCTGAGGCCTAAGCACAAAATGAAGAAACCCTATAAGTAAACCAGATTAATCAGCCTCCCTGGGGCTCTAGCTTTTGACGACCATTCTTTCCACACCCTTATTCTTCATTCCTAGTTACCAACATAATTATCTCACTATTATATAAGTCTAGTTAAAATTAGAATTTATTAATAAGATGGAATCCTAATAATCTTGAGGTTTGGTCACTGCTGGAATTTACAGTCACAATTTTGTAATTGTAAAAACTGCCAAGACCTGAAATGGAAAACAAATAGCTATGCTTGGTTTATATTAATTTTAATCTTGTTTTTTTTTCTGCATCACATCCTTACCACAGACCATTTGGGGCAGTGAAAGATATTTTAGGTGTAGTTGGTAAAAACTGTATCTTTAAAGGTAAAGCCAGAACGTGTAGAGGTAAATCTTTATAATCCTTGATTCACTTCCTTTTCTCGATTTTTGGGTCATGTCGACGACCGTCAATTTCCCCATTATGGTCCGATCAACCTGTTTCTTCGACTGTTCAAGGAAACAAGATACTAGTTAGTAAGTATGGCTATGTTCTCACAGAATGAATTTAACCCTTTTCTGTGGTTGCAGAATATACAAAATTGTACACTAACCACATAGCAACAGCACTTAGACTGCTTCACAATGCATTACAGCCCTCTCTAAGAGGTTTAGAGTCAGCATATTGCCCCCAACAATCTGGGTCCTCATTTTACCGACCTCAGAAGGATGGAAGGCTGAGTCAACCTTGAGCAGATGAGAATCGAACTGCCAAACTGCAGGCAGCCAGCAGTCAGCAGAAATAGCCTGCAATACTGCATTCTAACCGCTGCGCCACCACAGCTCATAACACATTGCCATAACACATAACACATTAAGCCATAAGAAATTAACCAATGTCAAAACTAACCAGGCATAATGTTGTATAAATGCTGCTGCTAAGTTGATAGCTGTCTTAATTAAGCATACTGTATGAATACAGTTGAGGACTCACAACAAGTAGCAAATTTAAACCAGCACCAGATAATATGAATGTATTCCCATGAGAACTATGCTGCAGTGATTGGAGGCCTAGCAACCATCCTGAATGTGACAAGAACAAAGGTTAACAGCCAATATCCTGCGTGTTAGCCACTATAAATAAGTGGATAATTTGACCAATCATATTTATTTATATGCATACTCCTGACAAGCATCCAGACATTTTATTATGTTCATTTTATTAGCTTCATTTTTAAATATGTTGTATTTTTTGTAATATAAGGGAACTTATTCCTATGTAAATGTATTAGTTGATCATTGAAGAAACCAAAATATCTGTAGTCTAATAATCAAGACTGTGCTATGACTTGATTTTAAAATGTAAATCAGTTCTCTTACCTAAAAATATTTCTTTTTTAAATCTAAGTTGCTAAATATGGCTGTTGCTGTTCTTGTATTTGGTATGCAAAAGTCAAGAATTTACATGTGCTTCCCAACTTAAATAATGTCTGTCTAAATCCTCTCTCTGTTCCTCTCACTCACACATTTTCTCTACTCACACACTCAAACGCCCAGTCCAATATTATCAGCTTCTCCACTGTTGTCCTACAATAGCTACTTTATATATGCATGTCAACACTATACTTGCAACTGCCTGATAAATTTACCTTTGAGGATATGCCCTAAATACAAACTTCCAATGGAAGTGTGTAGTATGGATGGAGATAATGCAGAGTTTGGAATCACAACCTAGCACTCTAAAAACCAAACTCAATATTATGCTTAGTTTAAAAAAGTAAAGCAGATCACCCTTTTCTTCATAAAAAGAAAAAAGAAAAATACATTCTGCTATGAGTTTTACTATTACTAGTAATACAGATGTCACCAGAATTGCAAAATAAGTTCTTAGTATTTTGACACTATGGAAATCTATTTATATTTTCCAGCTGTTTCTCCAAGGTGCCATGTGGCATTATACTGCTACATACCTTCTGTACTGAGTCAGCATTACATCTAAGTGGTTTTGCCCATTCCAGAGAATCCCCAAGTTATTTAATTGCAGTTTAATAGGCCAAATCTGGCAATAGCCCTTGCTAGCCTCTGTTTCTTACACGGTTCTCTTCTAGGAGCTCTTGAAGCATTAAATAAGTAATTCTCTAAAGTTTAAACCGTTTGCCTCTGTTTTGTTTGAAGCAGAAAGGAAAAAAGAATACAAGTTGTAGAAATTCTCAGGAAATTCTAATCCAAATCAGCCCAGTTCCATTTGCTTCACACATTTCCCCCCACACACACATGTGGGGGGGTGGAGGAGAAAACTTAATGACTTCAGGGCAAGATTCAAAGAGCAGCTATTTGATCTATTAACACTGAAATGAACATGATGCATTTGCTATGATTATTATTTGTATATGTCTCTGTATATGTTATACGCATACACATATATCCACATTTATGTATATAATGAATTTATTAAATTTAAATATGAGAAAATTTTAAAACCTCATTTGAAACAAACTGTAGCTTTGATTTGCATTTTGAAAATTCAAACCCAAATCCTAACAGCAGCTGCTCAATGTCAAAATAATTAGCCTATGCAGATGCAATAGCATACTCACTGCTCCCATCATAGCAATAAACATTACCAATAAATAATTTGAAACTATATATGAACTATGTAAGAATATGAATATGGATCTATATACTTAAAGTTGTTTCTGGGTCAGAAATCAAGTAGATTTTTCTATCCATTACAATAAGCCTCCAAGTTTGCATTTCAATATTATTCATTTAGCATTCTTCAGCATTTGCCCCAAGCAACATTACAAGAAACGCCTAAGAAAGATTTCAATGCAGGTATTAACAGCTCCCACCCACTGGATGATATGACATCATGCTAAAAGCAGAGGATTTTCCTGTGTCTTGGCTGTAACAAGAAAGACAGCTAGTCTGATCTTGTCCTCTATCCCACGGGCTGCCTCATAAGATATACCGTGTAGCTTCATTGCCCCCAGACTCACAGTCAAAGCCCCAAATAAAGCTTAAAAAATCTTAAGAAAGGGGCAATCTGTGGAATAGGTTAAGATGAAATTTTAGACTCCCGAGTTTTGAGATTTCATGGAGCCATTTCCTCTAAATTAAATAAAACAAGAGAAACTTCCTTACCTAAACTTCAGTTCAGAAACACCTAGGCTTTCAGCATCCTCCCAACCATTTACCAGGAATAATATCTTTAAATGTCTGTGCATTTGTGTAAAACAACTGATTGTATTTAAGCTAATCAGGAAGCTTAAGACTGAGAAACATGATTGAACTTTTCAATGTAAAATTTTCAACATTTTATTTTTTCAATTTTCTCACTTGTCAATTACCTGTAAATACCTTTCATTACGAATACCTGGGGAGCTACCCTAAAAGTATCCAATCTTCCTGATGCAGTTATATTGTGTAGAATAGCTCCCCATGTGGCTTGCCTAAGTATAAGTTCTAAGTACAGAAGCTGTTTGCTACATCCTCCACCATGCCAGCCAAAATATATACATAAGTTCTTAAAAGATCTATGCTATCTTGCACTTAACGCAGCCATCTATTTTTGCTTATGCTACTATCTCTGCCAGTGCAACTAGGTGAAAACCATATAAAAAAATTGCAACTGTCCCAAAACTACAATATTTAAATGGACTGCAAAACGTCAGCTAAGTGATCAGTTGCACAAACAGAAAAAAAAAGCAAAGGAAATCTTTTCCTTGTCTGAGAGATAAAGAGAAAATAAAGTATAGCACATACTTCTTCCTAATGATATTTATCTTTACTCTTTTTTTAGAATTAAAATACTGTCATTTTCCTGTTTAGGGGATAATTAATTCCTGTTTAGAATTAACCAAAAGAGAAGGGAAGAATCATATTGCCCATTTTCAGGCACTTTTTCCTGAGTAAAGCACAGATGAATTAGGCAATGGGCATCACTTTGCCAAATACAATTCTTTTTACTGTCCCATAACTTCAGTGGGAGGAAGCTAAACATGCATTTAACTCTTTTAGTAAAGTCATCAAGAATTACAGTACAAGTGTTTCCAACTTTATTATCCACTCTTAATATTAAGACTTTAAATGTGTGAGTTTTTTTCTTTTTTGTAACAGCAGTGAATTAATGAATAGGAGATAAATATGAGACAATGCAGACAATATAAGCCAATATTCTGGAGAAAGATATCAAGAATCATAAAATAAATTGGTTTTGTTTATTTTTGGCAGTCCATCACTATCAAAGTCCACCAATAGTATGGCCACAAGACTCTATATCTGTATATTTATAAACTGGATGAAATTATCATAAATTGTTATCTTGGCTCTCTGTCAGTATGTGTATGAACTGTATCTGGCACTAAATATCTATCTATTGACAGATAGCTATATCTCAGCAGCCAATGCTGTCAGCCACTGCTGATGAGGGCTGGAAGACACTTTCATCAAAGTAACATCTGTTTTCAATTTTCATTTATAGATGTGGAAACTCTTCAGCTGGACATTAATCATTCTCAACAGCAGCAATTAGATATGTGAGACATATCAGAACAAATCAAATTAGCCTCTATCTTAAAAAAAACCACAGAAATAAAAGAGAAGACCAGAAAGCAACAAGCTTTTATGAGTGTAACAAAAACATTAAAAGAAAATTAAGTACATCATAATAGTATTAAAACAGGTATGTTTTCAAGCATTAACTGTTTCTAGTCAGGCAGAAGAGAGACTCTTTCCAAAGTCCTTAAGAGATTGACTGTGTGTGTGTGTGTGTGTGTATGCATTTGTGTGCATATGTACGTATATATGTACATATTGTATAACTCCCAATTTTAAAGCAAAAAAGGTATTTTGACGGTGGAAGAACTTGGACCAGGATAAGTCATGCTTTCAAAATTGTGCTATTCAAAAACAAAGCCAAGCTTCTCTCCCTCCTCTCCCCTCCACACCCCAGTTGTTTGTAGATAAAACTGCAAAGACAAAATTTAAGAGGAATTGGTAGTTTGATTTCAAGTGATGGATACAAAAAGGGGGGGAAAAGCTGAGTAGAATGGAATGTAAAAGAACTAATTGAGAAACCATAATCTAATTAATTAACACATTAAAAATATATTCAGTCAAGATTTTATTTACCTTGACACAGTAATGTCAACAAGCATTACAGTAGCAGAGAGTAGAAGGTGGCTGGAAGGAAGATTTTCAACACTGATATTCTCTGAAATCAAGAGTCTAATTTTGATTTATTTCAGTAAAAGGAGAATTGACCTGAAGGTCAAATTGAACGCCAGATGTACAGTCATTTCCATCAAGAGAAAATTTCAGACTGAGGATAGATTGGAGGACCAACCCCCCCTCCAATTATGGGAGATCCACACAATGTTCTCTAATATTAACAACTTCTTTTCAGCTTACATTATATGAACCCCATGAACTTCAATAGGCTTCCAGTGTTTTAAAAGATTGGAACCATCTAATTAATTATATGAGTTTAATAGCTGGGAAGAAAGACCTTGATAACAGAGACCAAAGCCTATGGATCTTATTCATGAAAGAATTAGCACTGAAGATAGCGTGACTCACACATAATGCAAAGCAGAAAGAGCCTTCTCCAATCCACCCACAAGGGCATGTTTCAAACACCCGTCTCTCCTGCTTAAAAAGTTCCCAGCAGGGAAATCCAGATGTTTGGCATATTTTATCCAGACATCAGAAAAGAACACTGACATCGGTCAAACAAATTCTCTGTTATCCCATACAAGAAATATATCTGCAACAAATATTGCCCTTTTCATACTTGAACTTTGGATATCTTAGGAAACCTTCCCCAACCTGGACAACTCCCATCATTCCCAGACATCTCTCTGAAGGTCATGAGAGTTGTAATCTATACTGTCAGTGTCTGGATAAAGGGCCAAACTGGATAAAGTTGTCTTAGAATAAGGATGATTTTTATTATTTTGGTTACATTGTTACAACATCTAAGATAAATTTAACTAAAGCCTTTTTTATGCACTTGATTGTCTATTTTGGGGTAATGGAAGTGCCTATGCCCAGTTTTGCTAGCTGTTTTTCAAATGCATCCAGAAAATGTCCTACAATTTTTCTGGCAATCAATCATTGTAGTCACATAATAGTGAAGGACACATTCATCTCCATTTACAGTATATTCATAATCCCCAATCCCTCATAAAATTAGGTTCTTTAGGCCTAATGATTACCTTCTAATGTGCATTCAACAGATTTATGCAATCAGCCATTTCACAAACATATTAATACTTTGCCATACTTGATAGATGCATAGCAAACTTTATTTTTATGGCAATTTTCTATTTCCAGACAGATTGGAAATATAATTTGAAAATCTAACTACAAACCAAAAGTCCCCAAATATATGCTTTATAATAACAATGTTTTCCAATCTAGAATGATCTTAGAATTACAGCTCAAATGTTATTGTGGAAAAGATATGGAAAGTCAACTGTATCAATCCATTCAGTGCAAAGAGCCTCCCTCCACTGGAAGCCTAGTACAGGTAGTCCTCGACTTATGATCACAATTGGGACTGGATTTCTGGTTGTCATTACAATTGTACATTGAGGCAGCCATGTAAACAGACTTGATTTTATGTCAATTTTTGCAGATGTTAAGCAAATCACTGCAGCCATTAAGTGAATATGTGGTCATTAAGTGAACACTGAAGTCATAAATACAAATCTATTCTTATGAATGGACTTTTTTGGCCACAAACTGGCAAAAATGCCAGAAATAAGCAAAAAAGTCACAAATCACAATCACATAACAGTAGGAGGCTGCAACCAATTTTAAGGATGAGCCAGTTGCCAAGCACTCAAAATGCAGTCATGTAACTGCAGGGACGGGGGTGGGTGGGAATTTTCAATGGTCAGAAGTTCTTTATGGACTATAAAGCACCAATTCAGGGCCTATCATAATTTCAAATGGTCATTAAGCGACTGGTCAGAGGAGTTTTGGCAGCCAAGAGCTTTCCCATGGAGGAGGTAGTATATTCCATCAGAGAGAAGCCCAAATTAAAAGATTGGGTGGGAGAGGGGAGAAGAGATTCAGGGTAACCATACCCTAGAATCTCTCAGGATATATCTAGAAGGTTAGAATCTTATAGCTTTACTTTGACAAGATTCTGCCCATTAGGTGTTAGCAAATAAAGGATTGGATTCTGCTATGTCATCTTTGGGCCTGAGCCTGACAATATAAAGACCACTGCCGAGGGGTTCTCCTTCTCCTAATTATTTATTCAGAACCCTATTTTAAACAGTGTTTGGCACAAAATTGTCCAAAATAAACTACTAAGTCATACTCTTATTATAGGGCCATTCTTCTAATAATTTCAGATTATGAGTAAAAAATGCATAATACATCTAAGTAAGAGTACAGTATTCCTAAACAATATATTAAGAAATCCTAAATACAGTATTTAGTGAGTGAAGGCTTCAATACACATGATGTTTAAAGCCTTCGCCTGCACCATGGTATACCTTTTTAAAATTATTATTATTTTAATCAATAGTTCTCTAGAACAGACAGAAATCTCTGTATTGAAAGCTTGACAGACATTTTGCCCATACTTCAATTAGCAGCAACAACTCAAAATGGAGCCAATAAAAGTTTTTTCACTCCATCCCTATTTGTAACAATTTAGATATAGAATAGAGACATTCTGTGCTTATTATTAAGTTTTAAGGACCCTACATTCTCTTAAATACAGATAATGTATTTAACAATATATGCACTTAGGCTTTATATTGAATATTGGCTTTATATTGAATATTTTTTATCTATCCTGCATTCAGAATCTACTCAGCAAGATTGTAAGGTAACTTACAAAATTACAAATAAAATAACAAATCATAATATTAGCAGATGTAACATAATCCTAAAATAGCAATAAGATGCAACATAAAATATTTCAAAATAATCCAGAAGAACTTTTAAGGAATCTTCCTATGGTAAGATTCCTTTCAAAAACAACAACAAAGTTAGGTTTCACTGGAAAAAGATACTGTACAAATTGTATACTGCAAATGAAAATGGCTGTCCTCCACTTACCATCTTATCACAAAAAACAAGAATAACTTCAGCAAAGCATTGCCTGGACATCTTAGTGTGAAAGCAGACTAATGGGAGAAAGCAAGCAGTAATTTCAGGTATCTAAGTTTCAAATCTTAGTGGGGTTTATGGATTAACACTAGTGCCATAATTTTATATTACAATATTATACACTCCAAGCGATTTTAGCAGAAGACAAACTTCTGGTGGCCAAAGGCAGGACTTGATATAGGTGGGGTGAGAGGCATAAAGGCCACTACATTACATTGCTAAGCTGGTATTTGGAACTGAATTCTGAGGATTTTACTGTTAACTCTGCCATGCCAGGAGATTGATTGACTGACTATCTGCCATTGCATTGGTGTTATTTCTTCGTGAACGCATACAGTAGATGCATTTTCCTATTGACAATCTGTCCTTAACCTGGTTTTTCATTGCCATTATAACTGAGTCCATCCTCCTTGCTGCTGGTTATCTTCTTCCCTTCCTACAGCCATCTCCAGAGAGCTAGATTTTGCACAATGTGTCCAAACTAGGATAATTACATGTTTATTTGTTTCCTATTTCAAAATAGAGCAAAAATGTGCTTCAATATTGTGGCAATCATTGTCAGACATGGTTCTGAGAGCCACAAAAAAAGGAAAATCAGGATTATGTGCAAACCTGGGCCACAGATTGCTCATCCATACTTAAACCTTCAGTTACATTAAAAGACAGAAATTAATGTGTACCTGTGATGCAATTTGTCTCTTCTTTCTAGGAGTCAAATTGTCACTAAGAGATATCCTATATGGCATGCACTGCAGTAGTCTATCCTTGAAGTCATTGAAGTGGCAATAGCAATAGCAATAGCAACAGCAATACTACTAATAAAGCAAGACTTAAATTCCTATCAGTGCTTAAAAATATCTCTGAATATAAAGCCCCTATTGGCTGGTTATATGTTGCTATAAATAAAGCTATCTAAGTGATGTAAGCCACAAAGATTTGGCAGTGGTGGCTATTAAAAAAATTATGACGAATGCAGGTGTCTTACAAAGCAGAAGCCTAACCTCAACTCAACTATTTTTCAGCTAAGGATGAAGTTTCCCCAGCCTTCTATTATTCCAGAATATTTTATTTTACACTTAATAAGTGTGACTTGTGGAAAAAAAATAACTTTGCTCCCTTTTCTTAATTTCATATGTTCCATCAGCCAAGAGAAATACACTAATTTATAACTTGAAGGAAGCCTGGAGATACTGTCACCCACCATTCATCCAAATTTGTCACCAGCATCCCATTAAAGCCATAATTATTTTTTAATTAAAACTAAGGAAACTGGCGTGCATGTGCCTACTTTATACATCTGTTATGGGTTAAAATAGCTTTTTTTATATATAAAAATGTTTTTTAGACCGCAGTCTTTTGTGGCCACAGTCCATGCCAAAGAAAACGCAAGCTTGCTTATTTTCTCTGTGGGGTGCAACAGCGCCTGTGTATGCCTGAACAGATTCGACTGGCCGTGAAAAGAATTCTAAATAAAACACAAACATGGAATTTGGCAACCTCACAGAAGCAAGCTTAAGACTAATTCCAGCATGCGAACGACTCACACAGCAAGTCTGGCTCCACTATAAATGAAACCAGGCTCTGTAAAATATCCAGCAAAGTTTGAGAGACCAGATTTAAAAGGACAGTGTTATTGTTGAAGATATTATTATTCTTACTATAATAACGGTATATAGTACCTGGTTCAGTTTATTTGTGTATGTGAGTGTGTATGTGTGTGCAAATGTGTGTCTGCACATGTTTGAGAATTGTGCTTTCCATCAGTCAATAATTCCAATGTTTACTTACAAATTAAATCAAAAATAATTTTGCTTGTGGAGTTGGGAAACCCTGAAATAAGAACAATAAATGAATGCATTATATTACAACTGACCAAAACAGAGTTAATTAAAAGATATTTTACTGATTTAAAATAAATCTGCAATGGAGAATGTTACCTTGTTAGCATGCTTGAAAACTAAATGCTACTAAAGCACAATCCCCAAAGAGGATACCACATTATAGAGATCACACACACACACACCAAAAAAAAAACAACAGGTGGAGAAACTATGATCTATAACTGGGACTGTCATTTGCTTACACACATTTGTACAAAGCTAGAGAACAAAAAGCGGTAGAATATGAGATATATGTGCTGTCTTTCGTGTATATGTGTGTGTGTGTGTGTGTGTGTGTGTGTGTGTGTGTGTGTGTGTAAGAGAGAGAGAGAGAGAGAGAGAGAGAGAGAGAGAGAGAGAGAGAGAGAGAGAGAAGCTACACAGAAATATTATTTTACATATGTAAAGAATAAGTTTCTGCTAGGTTTTTATATCTGTGTAACATACTGTAGATGTTATGCGTGAACTGATAAAACCAGGAGATACCATCATCATTCTCTCTAATAGTAAACTCATGTGGCTAAGTGCAGTCTACTTTAGTCTATAAAATTCTAAATAACCATAAGATGGCAGTAGAGAGATAATTGCAACTCTTTGCTGCCACCCAGTAATTTTCTAGTTTGCAGCAAATATGGATGGCTTTAGGTGTAATTGATTTCATGAGTGTTTGGGGGGACTGAATTATTTCTGACTCTGCTCCAGTTTAAAGGAAATATTAGCAAAGGTGATAATTTATTTTCAAATATAGTAGTTCTGCAAACCTTATAGATAGGCAATATTTTTTCCCACTGATGAGAACCCTTGCGTCACCATGGGCTCCAGCAAGTCATTATATTATCTCCTATTTCTATGGCTTTTCTTTTCTTGTGTGCATTGTTTAGCACGTATTTCTCCACACTGCTTTCACGTCCTGCCTTGACAGCAACATATAACCATTCCTTGCAGTTCTAGAAAGTGAGAAAACCACCTAAATGCAAAATTGCTGACATGTTACTATTTTATCTTCATAATTCACAAGGCAATAGAGGAATAGTGGCAAGGCATCTGGGAACTATTTGGC
Organism: Protobothrops mucrosquamatus; assembly: GCF_001527695.2. Lineage (NCBI taxonomy): Eukaryota > Metazoa > Chordata > Lepidosauria > Squamata > Viperidae > Protobothrops > Protobothrops mucrosquamatus. Next base: position 1,238,652 of record NW_015386230.1, read on the forward strand.
AAATATTAGTGCTTTCACAATCAACTTTCCTTGCATCTTTCCATTGCACCAACTATTTATTTGCATACTACCAGACAAATGCAAACAAAAATGGAGAAAAATACATTAGAAAATTATACCATTTCTTCTACAAATGGAATAAAGATATTTCTGCTATTCAATGATCTGATGTAGCTCAAAAGACAGGACAGATTGATTGTATTTTTCTGTTGATCAACTGTAATGAAAGAGGGTAAGAACTGAGTTCAACACATTGGGTCCTCTGCATGCTGTCTGCATTTTGAACCCAACAGAAGTGAAAATGATTGCAGGTTGGTTTCAAATTGTGTTGTGAGGAACTGGAAGTGGAGGGATGTGGAAATGCCGGTAGTGTGAACATTTTATCTATTATCTGATTGAGAGAAGCTTGATCCAAGCAGATATGAAATGCAGAAAGTGTTTTTGGAGGGTTTGTGCGCTATTTCTGTATATTATATACAACACACAATCATATTTGTAGCTGGCTGACCAGCCATACTCAGTGTGTGGTTCTCAATGGAACTGCATCTACATGGAGGGAAGTGTGTAGTGGGGTGCCCCAGGGCTCTATTCTGAGCCCAGTGCTCTTCAACATCTTCATCAACGATTTGGATGAGGAGATAGATGTGGAACTCATCAAATTTGCAGACGACACTAAGCTGGCAGGAATAGCTAACACTTCAGAAGATAGGCTTAAGATACAGGAGGATCTGGACAGATTTGAACACTGGGCACTATCTAACAAAATGAAATTCAACGGTGAAAAAAATAAGGTTCTACATTTAGGCAAGAAAAACCAAATGCACAGGTATAGTATAGGTGGTACCTTGCTCAATAGTAGTAACTGTGAGAGGGATCTTGGAGTCCTGGTGGACAATCACTTAAATATGAGCCAGTAGTGTGCTGCAGCTGCCAAAAAGGCCAACACAGTGCTGGGCTGCATTAGCAGAGAGATAGAATCAAGATCGTGTGAAGTATTATTACCATTTTACAATGCCTTGGTAAGGCCACACTTGGAATATTGCATCCAGTTTTGGTCACCACAATGTAAAAAAGATGTTGAGACTCTAGAAAGAGTACAGAGAAGAGCAACAAAGATGATTAGGGGACTA
>NW_015386230.1:1239881-1273740 GCF_001527695.2 Protobothrops mucrosquamatus
GGCTGCCACAAAGAAGAGGGAGTCAAGCTATTCTCCAAAGCGCCTGAAGGCAGGACAAGAAGCAACGGATGGAAACTAATCAAGGAGAGAAGCAACCTAGAACTAAGGAGAAACTTCCTGACAGTTAGAACAATTAACCAGTGGAACAACCTGCCTCCAGAAGCGGTGAATGCTCCAACACTGGAAGTTTTTAAGAAGATACTGGACAGCCATTTGTCTGAAATGGTATAGGTTATCTGCCTGAGCAGGGGGTTGGACTAGATGACCTCCAAGGTCCCTTCCAACTTTATTATTATTATTATTATCATCATCATCATCATTATTATTATCAACTATATTTATGGGTACTGTGATTCAACACATTTGGAGAAAGACAAACTGAAGAAAAGTGAACTAACGTTTTCTTCTGTAATATATATGATTTTTTTATTAGCAGATAATATTCCCCAACATTTTTCTTAAAATTAATAACCTGAAAAGTATGTATTTTGCCTACCTTGTTTGTAAAAGTAAAATTATTCTCTCACATGTCACAGAAATTTTCTCCTTTTCAAATAGGCATGCTACAAATTATTCTAGTTGTACTCCATATTAAGGATAAAAATCATACTTCCAATGCGATCAATAAAAATCTGAAGCCCTGGGCATTTAAAAATAAAATGCAAGAATTTGTTGAAAAAACACATCATTTTTGGAAATCTAATATGGCTGATGAGCCTTGTATGAATACAATATTGATTATGATCCTAAAATCTCAAATCATAAAATTAATGAAGATGTAATCAAGCTTAATTCCTGAATCCTCCAACAGCAGTTATCGCATGTTATACAGAAAAACATCACTATGCTGAAATTCACTTGGATCTATAGGAATTAGATTTGTAGTATGTATTAGATTTTGTAGTGTGAATAAAAGTAATTTCTTGGATGCTAGAACTACCATGATCCATTCAATCATATAAGTCATCATTAGATTTATTTCACAACACTTGATAAAAACTAGCTTCTAGTAAATACATTGAGGCCTGATTTGACCTTATATAATTAATCTATGAAACAATATTTATATACAATAGAAAGAATGTGCTTTGATTTGTTTATTAGGAATATAGCGTCTATGATTAAATGGATAGGTTACTGGATTTGGCCATAGAATATATTTAATGAACATTCAGCCTACTGGAAGACCTTGTGGTGCTTCTCAACTCCATCTGAGAATATACATTATAAAAATTAGAAAACACTTTGTACAGCCAAAAAGATTACAAATAATTTGAATATATTATATTCTGAAATAAAACATTCAATGCAAAACCAGTGGTTATTTGTGGCTGGCTGTTTGGAACAACATTCCCAACGAAGTCTGCACAATTCAGTGATGCTGGGGGGGGGTGTTTTGTTTTTTAGGAAAATCCTTAAAAACTAGGATAGTTCAGCAGACGCTGAGGAAGATGGGTGTAACTGCATTTGTTATCAATTATTTTTGCTCTTCTTGTATGTATTAGTGTTCTCCCCAACTTTGTGTTTAGTGTTGTTCTGTTATCATTAGTGGTTTATTGATATTCAGGGTTGTTTTTTGTTTTTAAAGTGTAATTATTAATTTATTCTACACCACTCAGAACTACTTCAACAATTACACAATTTATCAATTATTTAAATAAATAACTTTCTAATTTGGTAATAAACATCATAATCCAGATTTACACACTTTGTGACAGCCAGCAGTGTATCTTTTTCCATTTTGCAGGTGCAAGAAAAACTCTGTTACTTATTATGACAAACTCAGCTTTCCTCCCATTTTGGAAGTCCCAGGAAAACAACAATAAAACCTACTGAATTCCTTGGCTGATAGCCTACATTTGGTTTGGCAAATTACATTCTAAATCAGGGATAATATGAAACATACAAACTCAGACTCATCAGATCATAAAGAAAATCCTAGCAATGAAAATATTATTTTACATGGAACTCACTACCACTATCAAGAAAACTAATACTCAATGGAGGGCAGTCATCAATAATTTTACCTCTTATAGAAGAACTATTTGTGTACGCCAATAGCCTTTCTATTTGACTTTAAAATAGAACATCAAATGTGTTACTTATATAGACTGTGTAACTTGGTCCTTCTCTAACTAGAGATTCACACAATTTATATAGAAAGGGATTAAAAATATTTAAAGTGCAGTTTTAGGGACATTTTCCAAATGCCCTTGTCATCTCAAATATTCACACCTTCCATAAGTTCACAGACTTCTAATTCTTTTAGACATTCATTTTTTTAAAAAATAAACTTGTTTCATATGTCACAGACTGATCATACTGAATCACTGAGGCTTTCATTTCCCACTTTTTAGAAGACAGAAAGAGGCTAAACACTGTTGTTCTAATCTTATAAAATTGGCTAAGCTTAACAAGATATACCAGAAAATCCCTTCTTCCCTATATTTATTTTTCAATATTTCATTAATTCTATGCTACAAAAATAGTGGCACAACACATTGAAAGAAGCACTTTGATTCAAGACAGCACTGAGGTATCTTATTTTTATTATACAGATGCAAACCAGTGGTCTTCAAATTTTGACCTATAAAAGAATTAGTAATACTGCACAAAATATTAAGAACATTTTTCATTAAGAACTGCTTTGTGCTCTCATTTCAAGAATGATTTTGAAAAGAAGAAGCTCCAGGGGAAGTTGTAAAATGATTGGATGGATGGATGGATGGATGGATGGACGGACGGACGGATAAACGCATGGATGGACAGACAGACAGACAGACAGATGTATATTTGACCTCTGGCTACTTTGACAGTAATAGATAAGAGAGAGAGATGTTCTGCATGAATGTTTTGGATAATGCATTACTCTTTTTTGTACTGAAAATGTTCACCAAATGATTTAATTCTACAGTCTTTGGTCATAGACAGTTATAGACTACATTCACTCACAGTGCTAGACCCATCATGTAATTTGCTTGTTTAGGCTAACTTATTCTGAAAACAGCCAGTTATGTCTTACTTAGTAAAACATGGCTTAAGATGTATAAATCAAGCACTAGAAACATGATATATTATTAGAGTATTCTGGGAAATATTGTAGAATTTGTACTGGACAAAATTCATCAATTTGATTATATTTCAAGTTTACTATGATGGTTAGAATCATGTAGAGTATCTGAAGAAATTATCCAAATGTACATTTTGACCGACTTTTGATGTCCTGATATGGTAACTAAGAATGCTGTCTGATCCTATCTCTATAAACTCAGTTTTCTCTCCTGCTTCTAATTATTGAAAACCATTATTTCTCAGCACTGTTATACCAAATTACAATATGTCAATATGCCAAATAATTACACTACCAGTATGTCTCTCAAAAAACTGCACACATCATCTGCAGAGGAGTGATGTGATCTTCAGATATATATAATATATATGGAAAGAGTGCTTGTGAACTAAAACCTGTGTTCTATAGTATCCACAAAGCCTCCATCATATAAGCATTTCTATTATACATGTGGACATAGGGAGCAGCCTATATTTTATTAATGGACTAACTACTCAGTGGGAATTCAACCTTACTTCTGGGTTGGTCTAATTTCTCAAAATAGTGGGACATGTGATATTAGTATAACTATAATTCCTACTTACCATACTTTGCTCTCAAACTAATAACCTTGAAACTAATCTTGTTTTAATTCAGAGGTATTGCACACTATGGTGAAGCAAAACTGTTGTGTTAGGTACTAGATCAAATGTCAGACAAGTTCTCACTGTCAGAAAAACAGGGATCAAATAGAAAGCAATTCCACTGCCATAGTTTGACAACTGCAAAATATATCTTATCAAGCTTGTATATTTATACCAGAATGTAGGCATTCACCTCAATGTAAAAGTTTATTAGAACCTTTATACCCGCTCTCACACACAGGCAAATATATAAATCTACCCTTGTAAATTTTTGTTTCTAAATATAAATTAATATGTAGCACTGAAAACTGTTGAATAGCCCTGTCTCCTAGATGTTTAGCCATCTCTACATTAGCAGTATGCCAGACTATTAGATACAAAACAGCCAATAAAATGTTGACAATACTATATTTCTACCCAAAGTTTTCAATTTATTAATTATGACTTAAGAATTAAATTCTGACAACAATGAACATTTCTGTTACTATATTCAGCCTTATCCTTACAAAGTTCTATCAATTTTTAAATGTGTTTTGGAAGTGTACTTTTACACAAGTATATCTTTGGCTACCTTCTAATGACACTGAGTAATAAATTAGTACTACATGCCTGCGCATTAAATGCAGAGTAAAGGCGCTAAGACAGATAATTTTCATGGAACAAGAACATCATTTGACATTTGTCAGATGAAGTATTTCTATTAATATAATGAGAAAATAGCTGGAAATACCTTGTTATTACATATGTATATCAAAAAAACTAGGGCTAAACTTCTGTGCCGAGCACAAGTGTATGAAGGTCCCATGCTCCCCATAACAGACTAATATTCCTCTCCTCTGTGTTTTTAATTTTTTTAATGAAGTATTTGCAAAAAGACATTCAGCTGGTTGACTGCATTTAATAAAAATGATGAGTTGTAAGATTAAGGTAGTGCTGCTGACTATAAGTACAAATCACCTATAGTGGTTTATTCTGTTTCTAAGGTGATGTTGCTGTAAAAAAAAAAAGGAAATTCTTGTCCAATTTCTGATTAAGGAAATATATCACATTTTACCCAAGTATTTGATTGCTCCATCTATGTCTGAAAACTAATTGTCAGCATGTGATTTTTCTGGCATATACAGCTTAATCCTCAAGAAGTAATATCTTTGATTATATGTATTATATTATAGTCAGAAGTATCTTTATCCAAATGGTATAATGGTCTGCCTATGTCTTTAGGCATGATGTTCAATTGTAAAAGCTTCATCTGACATTTTCTTAGAGCTGCTGTATTTAGAGAAATGCATCTGGGAGCAAATCTGTAAATGAAATAAGCCACTGAGGAACAGGCCAGCATTCTTTTCATGCTATTTCTAACGGTTACAAACATATCACTTTATATATGAACTAGGACAGGATCATACTGAAAATCTGGGCTTATTTAAAAAATGAAGCCATTTTTTTTTAAAAGTACAAAGTTTAAAGCAAGGTTGCCATCTCAAACTGGCAGTTTGATGATGTTACCTCTGAACAATCCCCCACACACAAAGTGGGCATTTTTTCCCCTCAAATTTCAGGAGGAAACTAGTCAATACTTAAAGAAGTAGTGAATTCTTTTTCAACATTTTTTAAATCATACTTTTTTACAATGTAAAGGGTTTTTAAACTATATTAACCTTACTCTATAAGCCCCTCTTGAAATTCCTTAAATGGCTTCCCAGTGCCAATTTGATCAGAAAAAAAATCCTTCCTTTAATTTTGATAAAACCAGGAATACAGTAGAGGTTTAAGGTAAATATATCAGCTGAACAATCAAGTTACCTATTCTACATCCTGAGTGATTTGTTCTACCTATAATAGCTGCCTGGAACAACAACAACATCATCAGGTGTATCTTCCCCTGCAATGGCCATCCTGTAATGAAAAATGTCATGTGCGGGAAACGATTGCTTGTTTAAAGACACAGGATCCCAGATATAGGAAGGAGTTGCCAAGAACTGTAATTGGAACCCTTTGCTGATATTCCCTTTTTTCCCCCCATCCTACCTTGGTATCATGAAAATCCCCATTTGGTTTTGTTTTTGAAAGTGGGCATGCACTCTAATTATAGAGAAGAGAAAGAGAAGAAAACAAAAGTGCAAATAGATTTGTTTATTATTTGGTCAATTATCAGAGCAAACGATTCAAGCCTTTTACCAGTCCTCCTGGTTTTCTGTCTTCGAAATTAGTGTCTCTCCCCAAATATGAAGCAAAGAATGTTGGTTTTTATTTTGAGTTTAACCAACCAAAAGCCACAAGAAAAGGCGAAGGCTCATATTATTTTTGAACAGTTTTCTTGGAAGAATCCCAAATTCTTCCCCTTTTGTTTTCTTTTAGACTTCAATTCGAATTTGTATTTTCCCAGAGGGTTCCCCTGCTTAATATTTACAAGCTGCTTCTGAGTTTTAATATAGATTGGTAGACAAAAGGAGGGAAAAGTTTCTTCTCAGTCCCAGTGATACATCTTCCTCTTTTGATGAGGGCTTTCTTTTTTGAGCAGAGCTCAGGCCATTAAAAATAAAAGGACTTCTATGTTAGGCAAATTTAACCATTATATCTGTATCCTACCCATATTAAATTCATTTTTAAGGTGTTGAGAACAGCCTTTTGGAGCTAAGGTAAGGCTTGCCCAAGGCCACACAGCAAGCTTCACAACAGAGTGAGGATTTGAGCATAGTCTCACAAATCTCAGCCAAACGTCTATCTATTGTATCCCCTGGCTCAGGTTATTATTTAAATACTTTTCTTTTTCAGGTCTCCTTGCATTTTATATGCAATGTTCCAGACTATTATGCCTGGCGAAGGAACAGCGAGTTGATGACAGCTACTGTCTTTTTTCCACACCTTTTTTTAAAATGCAAAACTAGAGCTTTCTCTTTTAATATTTCTGATGCTTGTTGACCAGTGTCAGTTCTCCCCCCCCATACAGTAACTGCTTTAAAGCACTGCATAGAGCATCGCATTAAAAATTAATTACACATGTTATTTTATTGATAGTGCATAATGTAATGAGCACCAGCTGTGCTAAACATCCAAATTCCTTTTTAAGATAGCTATAAAAAGGAAAGAAAGAAACTATACTTCCAAATGCTTCTCATGTCAGAAAGTGGGGGGGGGGGAGACAGACAGCAACATCTTGTATGGATTTGAAGCAGAATTCTTTGATTTAGTTCTACATTTGGAATGTTTGAAGAGTTCAGGCTCTTGGACTGGGATATTAGAATAAAATCCAGTTAACTCTCTAATTGATGGACCTATTGTCTTTGTTGCAGCTTTATTCTCTTAGTGTTTAGATTATACGATCTACTTCTACCTGATAACTGTGTAATTTAACATGAGCACATAAATATACAATATCAAATGCCTAAAAGTTGCAAGCATGTACTTTTAACATCTTTTAATATTTTTATCCAATGTGTTTTCTAAACGATGATGATTTGCCAGATTGAATCAATTTAAGTATCTTTTTTCAAATTAAAACATTGGTTAACTTAGTAACAGCAGAATCACTGCACATGGGGGAAATAATTCTCAAAAACCAAATTTCCCTTTTTTTCTTAATGCCTACAGGGGTTGACTTCTTTTGTGTATGCAGTGTTTGTATTTTCTACACTCATCCATATCTGAACCATACTTTAAAAATATGTAAAACAAGACCGATTCAGCCATTTGACTGTGTTTGCCTGTGAGGCCAAATTAAATGAAAACATATAAATATAGCATTGATTTTGTCTGAGCTAAGTTGGGGAGGGGGAGTTCACATACTTTACATAGTGCAACTATGACACACAAATTCAATTTTTCCAGATATTATATGGATTTCAGCATAATCAATAAATAATGTTTGCTAAACCCAAACTTCAGCAGTTTTCACCTTATTCAAAGCTGTATTTACTCTGTAGGGAAAATTCTGTTTATATATGGTACTAATATATGCCTTTGTAGTTCTTTGTCTGCATATGTACTTAATAAATAGCCCATGTTCTTCTTACCACTTTTGTCACCTAAATGGATGTAAGGGGAACAAAGGCAGACTATTTTCCAATGCAGTTCTAGAGTGTCTGGTCTGCATAATGATATAACTGGTATAACACAAAAAATGTACTATTATCTGTTCTCCTCAGCTCTTGATGAAAAAAATGTGGATGAGTTTGCATTCTCTACTCTGATTACTGTTTTGTTTTCCCATTGATCCTCGGTTTTAATAAACCCAGTCTGGAATGAAACAAAAGCCTGCATCTTGTTTCGGTATGAAATGTGCGGAACACATACCATATTATTAACATAAACGCTTCTGAAATAATGCAGCTTTCTAGACAGATTGTATTAATTGCATCAGACTTTTTTCTTTTCCTTTCTTCCAGCAAGGGTGGTCCAATCTAGATTTCTCACTGGCTGAGCTGGTATATAAATCTAACAAAAATTAGTTTAAGGATAACAGTGACGAGAAGACAGAAAAAGAAATAAGACTACTGTTGTAGTCTTTGACTTACAACAGTTCATTTAGTGACCGTTCAAAGTTACAACGGCACTGAAAAAAGTGACTTATGACCGTTTTTTACACTTACGACCATTGCAGCATTTTCTTGATCAAAATTCAGATGTTTGGCAAGTGGTTCATATTTATGACGGTTGCAGTTTCCTGGAGTCGATCAGCTTTTGAGAACTTCTGACAAGCAAAGTCAAAGGGGAATCCAAATTCACTTAACAACCATGTTACTAACTTAACAAACGCAATGATTCATTTAACAACTGTGGCAAGAAAAGTCATAAAATGAGAAAATAAGAAAATATGCCACAATATGGCTAAAATGGTAAAAATGAAATAGAAAAAAAATTAAAAGGAATAGCAAATGATAAGTATCTTGGATGTGAGAGCTATGATAAGTACAGTAATCCTACATGAAAACCAAATAGTTAGAACAGAATAGTCTGTGCTTTCTACTCAGAAAAATAGACAAATCATGAGGAAATTTCTGGGGAAAGGGCAAGAACTGTCCCTTGATCCACAATAAACCTATGGGTCAAATTATCATATAACACAGAAGGACCATCAGAGTTTTCATACAAATTAAATTAGATATCCAAGTAATAAAAAACTATTGCAGTTAATTTTGTGCTGAATAACAGCTAAAAAGGAGGAAAGAGACCATCTTTATTCAGACAGCTCTTATCCTGAGCCTATGGACAAAAAACAGACAAAATATTTACAAATATTTATACACAGGGTTTCCAGAAGTCAGGTGCTGAGCAATTTTTAACTTATATGCAGACCTGTTTGATCAGAAAAGTACACACATGCTCTCACTGGCCTTGTAGGGAGTACTACTTGCCTAGCTGGTAAACCCAGTAGGAGAGATTGTTTCAGTGGTGGGACAACTGGAAGATGTGCAAACTGAGAGCCACCAAATGTGATCTGGTTTGCAAGAGTTTCTCCTTTCCTTTCCTTTTCAATATCTTGTTCCAAGAGGGCAAAATAACATTTCAGGAAAACAGAATTGGTAGGAGAAAGATATTCATGGGACAAGAGTACCAAAAAAATACATGTACATGAGGAAGTAAATGGCCTAAAAATCTAAAAATATTTCTCCAAGCACAGATACACACACTTTTCCTTCAAGAAAAGCTAACAGCAGTAGTAGTAGCAGAACGAGAATTCTTTCATTTATTAATGAAAAAAAGCTACTACTAGGGAATATAATTGTGCTTTATTAGATTCTAGGACTTAAATGACTATTTTGTGTAGCACAAAAGCATGTGGACTGTTTACATACGTGTATATGAATGTAATGAAGCTGTGTATGTATAAAGGTAAGCTTATGATTTTAAACTTTGTCACAGTTGATGGCATAAAAGCAAACGCTATAGAAGGGGATTTGATATATTGAATTTGGAATAAAAGTAGAGAGGATGAAAAAGATGATGGTAGATGAAAATAACTCTTTGTTCTCTTAGATAAAAACTTTAATAACAATACATGGAAATTTAATTTATCACCTTTACTGCAAAGCCACCCAAAAATTTCCCAAGAGAATTTTACTTTTAACCATTAAGAACACTAAGATGTGATGGACTTTCATCACTCATGAAGTCTAGTATAACTGCTAACTACCTTCATAGAAAAATATCACCATGAATAAAGGTAAATATAAGTGTCCCAGGATAATGTTGCAATATCCAATCTAAAATTGAACTACAGCTAGGTGATGCACCAACTGCTAAAAAACAAACACTCAAGGATTTTATGTACTTTCCATTGTGCCTGAAAATATCTGTCTCATTTTGAATGTAATGCTTGATTACATGTCCCATAATGTGTACTCAAAACTTAACTTGAAATAAGTATTTTTAGAACAGTGATAAAGCAGCTTATATGACTGTATTAAAAGCAAATTAGTGGCAGGAAGAAACAAGTAAGATCTAGAATATATCAAAAGCAAGAATCTTTCTTACCCAAATACTAATGCAAAGATGTATGATTATTATTATCTTATTATGACTGGATCATCAGCACTGTTATATCACCCATCTCTTTAATTTTCTCAAAACAAGGGCCCACATTTACCATCTTCACAGCAGTATGTTTTACAAGTGACCTAATTTCTTTCATTTTCAACCATGAAGATAATAAAAGGTTAAGTACTTTAAAAGAAGTGGGGGGAAAATGTTTCAAGAAACCCAGTGAGTTGAGTGGTTACAGTGCTGCACTGGGTTCAAGGACAGCAGAGTCTACTCTCAGTCACAGATGACTACTGGCTGATGTCAGGCCAGTCACTCTCTCTCAGCCTAATTTATCTCATAGAGTCGTTGTGAGGGAAAACTGGTGGATGGAATGCTATCTCAGGTTGAAATGCCATGATATAAGATTGTCCCACAACTTAAACTGGCATAGCTTGTTCATTATGATCAGTCCAACAATATAGGAGTGAATATATAAAAGTGCAATACTCTTTCTGAGTGCTTTACTTTTTCTTACCTAGACTTCGATTTGTTTGTTATTTTTTCAATAACAGACACTATTATTGGTGTCTGTTTATCACAAAGGCAGTATGCAAATATAATAGTATTTGCCTGCCACATTTTCTATATGGAGTCATATTTATATTATGCTAAGTAAATTGCATAGAATATATACAGTAGGAAAATATTAGCTGTAAAACTCCTCATTCAAGTAAACCAAGCACATCATTCAAATAAATGCTAGAGTTAAGGATATGTAATCAGTGTTTGTCACTGACCTTTTGTTATCACATTCATTTTCTCACCTTGCACTTTCAGATCTTGTGCATGCAAACAAGACAGGTTTTTCTACCACTGTCTTCCCATCAAGATGAGACCCTCTAAGATGGATCCTTTTCATTGAATATGTCAATATTTTTTCTGGAATATTTATAGTACCAGGGGTTTTTGAAGCCCCAAAAATTATTTCCTTCACTGTATTCTAACTATGCTTCAAGTCTTTACCTTTTCTACAAATTTTAACATTCTTTAGATTGTGTGTTAAATTCTTGCTCTCTTTTTAATGCACTATTTTATATTGTCAGTATATATTTTTAATTACTGTTATTTTGCATGTTTTGTTGGATGCAGAGAGGTGCAGGTTACGAATATTAAAATAAAACCAATTTCCTGTATTTAAAACCTACTAAACTTTAAATCTTTTATCCAACTACTTTCCCTATGTAATCCATTTTCACTGAATATGGATTGTTTTTCTAAAATGCTATGGCAGCATCATTTATTCACATATAAAAATATGGAAAATTATGTTACTATTTCCTTTATGAAGGTCTTATGAATATTACAAGGCTGCATCCGGGTCATAAGAAACCAATAAATGAACATTAACCTTGGAAAGTAATAACTAAGCTATATGTGGCCTAGAACTAGACACTTTGCTTTATCTTCACTTTAAAACCAGCCAACTCTACAAGAAAAAATTCTCACATTTGTTCAAGCTAACATCATCCACACTAGCCACACATCATAGTTATTTAGTAACATTTTGTTACATATTCTCAAACTTTACAGGTAATGCATCAGACATACTAAACAATATCTAAAGGTTACCACTTCTCAAAAAAAAATTTTTTTTCATGTTCAGAGGCCTGCTGGGAATAATATATTTTAGATTTTAAATAGTTTAGGGCAAGGACTTTTATACTTCACAAATCAGTCTATGCCAAAGAAATAAAAATGTACAATTACAATAATAAGCACCATAAGCCTTAGACAATACATGTGGCTAACTTGCTACAATAAATGAATGCTAGCTACAGTGATATGAAAGTGTTAAAATATGAAACAAATTCCTTCAACTTACATTTATGTAAAATTGTATGTGTAGAATTCTAATGTGTAGAATTCATGTTTATTGCAACGCATATACTTATATTTCATTCATTCTTGCTTGGTCCATTTTTACCTTTTTGCTTTCCCTTTTATTCTTTAATCTTTCCCTTTATTTCTCCATAAGAAATTGCTACTTCTTTTCTTTTGTATATCCATCTCTTTGATACACATTTCTTATTAGATCATATAAAAGTTGTGGACCACTGACAGTGTGTTTTTGTTGCTTATATTATGAATATTTATAGTAGAAGTAAGTCAAATCCTGATCTTCTAAAATAGGCATGTCAAACTGCTGGCCCACGGGCCGGATGCGTCATGCCGAAACCACGCCCACCCCATTGCCGGCAATGGGGAAAAAGTCGAGATACATTGCGCGATATCACATGACGTCACGAGTTTGACATACTTGTTCTAGAAGGATTTTCTTATAATGGTAGCCTTATTAGAAGGGGAAAATGAGAATTGCTCAAAAAGGCATTATTCAAACTTCATTTATAGCATAACCAAAGATTGACAAACTTCAAACAATAAATGAAATTTTAGAAGAATCTGAGAAATAGTTTTTCTTCCACAGTTCAGTCTGATTTTCCTTTGCTATTTAAAGGGTAAATATGAGCTTAAAGATTCATTTCATTTAATATTCTGGTTCACACTATAGCCAATCAAACTTGAAGGCAAATCTCTCTTCTCCCAGCAGTTATTATTCAAAGGCATGTTACCTCTACCTAGACCTTGCTTATAGTCCTTCTAATTAGCAGTCATGAAAGCCAGCATTCATCAAATGCTGGAGCAGTGGATGTCATTGTTAAATTATGCACTTCATAAAGATATACTTGTTTTGCTTCACTGTGTCCTAAGATAGGGACTCCAATGGGTCATCACCAATTATTGAACTTCTCCCATTGAACTTCCTTTGGGTGTTGGCCAAATCTGGGTAAAATTAGTGGACTACTTTTTCAGTGGTATTCAATATTTACAAAGTCTTTTCCATAAATATTGGTTTCCTTTCATTGCTTTCCATACAAGTCAGTGATGGAACAAAGACAAAATTAATGAGAGACTTTTATAGCAGTGGAGGGAAAGTGTGCAGACCACAAGTATGCCATGTTCCAATGAGATCTGAAGAACGCAAATCATCAGGAATAAAGACTTCAGATGCTAACTGTTATCCAATTAAGTTTAGCATAAACAGCCCAGAGAGATGAAATCTTGATATCAGAGTATCACATTTGTATGAGGATTCTTAGACATTTGATCACAATGCAGTATAAACAAACCAGCAGCCCAGTGTTGGTGGCAACATCTGAGATCAACTAGCCCATACCCCCAGCAAAACAAGACCAAACTGGTTTCAATTCCTGTCTCAGCAATGATAAGGAAGATTTCTAGTGTTTTAACTCTGTCCTTATATCCAAATGGACCTGATGCTTCCAGAGATACATCACGTTGGCAGCTGATCTTCAGAGAGCAAAAATAAAATGTTTCTGTTACCTGACAACTGACAATGACATCCAAATGTGCCTGATGTCTCACTCTGAGACCCACCAACTGAGACTGCGCGCGCACCACAGCAGGGCAGGCTCAGGCAGGGCGGGACTGAGGTTAGAGCACGGAGAGGTGGCGGTGCGATCACTGATGCATGAGGGTGGGAGGAGGCAGTTATGGAGGCCGCCGGCAGCTTTGCAGGCCTGGACGGCCCTGAGGAAAAAACAATAGAAAAATCTGTCAGTGGTACCGATGTTTGAAAGCAAAGATGGAGAACAGGAGCAATGTAGGGCTGGCATGACCTACAGTACATATTTGCTTAACAAACTGTAATGGAAGGAAGGAGAATAACTTTGAGGAACTGGATAGAAAGCCACAACCAAGATAAACAGGAAAAAAATCTGAGCCTGGCCTTGTAACTGTAATATGAATAAGCATCTCAGAAAAGATGCTCCCTGGTTTTCAGGAAGATAACAGGAGGGAGGAGGGTCAGTTGAGAGTGCATGATTGATGTCACCCTTTCAAGGTAGACCAAATAGGAAACCATCCATGCAAATACTACTTGTATTATAAGATGATAGTAAAGGAAACTTGCAAGTCTGAATGCACTTCTCCTCCCTCTCTCTATCATCCTGAGAACTAGGGAGAGTCTTTTCTGATATGCTTTCTGAGTTTATACCTCTGGCCTGGACTTAGATTTGCTTTATCTAGTCACTGCCATGGTTACGGATCTTCTTCCTGTTTCACAAGGTTATTCCTTCTGGCCACTGCACAAACTCACAGGGCACAGAGAGACGATAGTCAGTAGAAATGCTTCTCTCTTCACTACGGCCTTTCCTATGAAAAGGATAATGACTGCATCTTCCCTCTTTCTTTTAAATGCCAAATGTTTTAGCACTATTTATTTGTAAACTCTCGAGGTACATGGGATGGGATGCATGGGATGCAGTATAGTAGTAGAATAAATATATAAATAAGTGAATTAATAAAGGCTGCAGTCATAATACCAAAGACAAAACTTGACTATGAAAATCATACTTAGAATCTCTGATCTAGATGATAAATTTTGAGCATTCTTATTTTATGTTCGCTTAGGGAATATTTTCTTTGTCTTCGCCAGATCTTCTCAAAGGAAGGGAATATAAACATAAATATATAAGGCAATTATTTTGATATTATTTTTCTTCTTCCTCAGTAACTCTCAAGACTGATAAATATGCAGTCCTTGATATATGACTGGTTGCTTAACAACTGTTTAAAGTTATGTCTGACCTGAAAAAGTGGCCTTATGTTATGTAATTGCACTTTGGGCACTTGGAACCGAGCCATTTTTACAGCCATTTGCAGCGTTCTGCAGTCACATCACTATGCTTTACAACAGCTTTGCATAAAACTAGCACTTCTAGTTTTTGGCAAAACCGCACCACACCAAAACCATGGACTTGCTTAATAACCACAGTGTTCACTTGACTGTGGCATTCCCACTTATGACCACCATGTTTGCTTAACAACCGCCCCCAAAGTCATAAAATCAAGTCAGTCATGTGACTAATCTGCTTTATGACCATTACAATTTATGGGCATAATGGGCAGGCTCCATTACAGTCTTAATCTATCTCTGTTTATTGGGTTTTTTCTTTCTTTCTTTTTATCCCTCCATAGTATAAACAAAAGAACTAAAGGTAGAGTTTAGCTATATATTATCTGGCAAAATGGCCGGCATCCTAACAAACTTCTGTCAGTCTCCAAAAATGTGTGATTTATTTCTGGAAGCGCCAAGAAATATGCTTTAAAAAGAACATGCCAGTTGTTCCGTACAAATATAAATGAATACTGTTGTTTTGTTTGTCCTAAAAACCAAAATAGTGATACAAAAAAATTATATTTAGACAGAAATTTTCCAATAGTGTACTAAACAACTGTGAATTGCTAAAATCTTCTTCATAGTTTATGTATTTTTTGCCCACTCTCAAGAGTTGCTCTGACCATAATTTACCAGGTCAAAAACACCACTTCTGATAAAACAGATTTGTACGCAGGAAATAACCTGCCACAATAACCCTATAAGAGTTCTCAGCAACATTCCTGCTGTTATGAAGGAACCCAAAATGTAAGAGTGATAGGAGGGGACAATGTAATGAGATAAGTCATCTTATAGGTATTAGGGAGGAGCACCAGGGGACATTGCCAGAGCTACAGGGCATGCGTTTAGGAATAAAATTGAAAGGAGATTATTGTTTATGGCCATCCTAATCCAGCTCGCCAAGAGAAAAAAGGAGGAGAGCTGCTTGCCAAGTTATAACTGAACCAGGCCCAGCACACTAACACAAAGTGCCACAACTCATAGCTGAAGCAACTTCATACAAGTGCCAGGAATCGAGATCCCAGAATAAAGCATTTATGGCCCATCATGGCTTCATCGCTACTTGACCTGTAGCCAACAATGCATTCTGCGTGTTTCATTTCTGCATTGTATTTCCCATGTTAAGTCTATACAGAACATAACCTTTCTTTGTTGCTAATAGCTGGAAAGAAGCATTGTACCCTCAAACTGTATTATTCATTTAAAACACATACATGCATATCTAGAAATCATCTGTTATTTAGAACTGTATTTAGTCTCTGTTCTGGTGTGTTGGAAATGCTTTCCCTCTTGCTCTCTTGGCAGTCATCAGAATGACTTAAGCAATTAAATAAAAGCATAACACAGACTTCATATTGCATGAAGTTAACTTTTAGTTAGAACTCAGGCTGCTGTATCCATTTTTCAATAACTAAGTATTTGGCTGCCACCAACAATTACCTGATACTCTTGAATCAATATACTTACTGTAGTAATCAACTCCAGTTTCTGTAAAAAGTATAATAGTCTGGCAATTTATTTCACTTGAATTTCATAGATAAAGGAGTTTTAAAAAATTACAAACTCCATGTTTATAATTTCCAGCTATTTAAATACACCTATCTACACTAGAATATACCCCCCAAAATACATATCTTTCAAAGAAATAGGAATATAACAAAACAAATAACAAAATGCATCCACCTAGGTTATTCACTATTTACATTTGTACAATTAACAGTCAAATCACAACAAGATATTGGGATATGAGGAAAGAAAATATGAACAAATTTCCTTTCTATCTACTCAGTACCTTTATTCCCACTCAAGGATTCAAAGAGCTATCGATTTTAATTTATAAATAGCCCAAAATTATTTAAATTTTAATTTTAACTGAGAAAATGCCTTGATTGGCTTAGAGAATGTTAGGGATAGGAAATGGGTCCTGGTTATCACATACTTTTGGATATTGTCAGTGACAGAAAGCTTCTAAACACATCTAGAGGGATAGACATATATTATAATATATAATAGTATATTTTACTAATCTAAATAGGGCTAAAGGACAACTGTTTATCACTATAGCAATTGCATAGTCTACATTCTATGCTTTTACATTATTTAAAAGGTATTTAAAATCACTGTAAAATAATTGGAAGTGTATTGTCATCAATGATTGGTGATAACTCTTACTTTTCCCTATCATATAACTCTAAGGCAACATTATCTGATATTAATCATTTTTATTATTTATTAAAATTAATATTAATTTATTAGATTTTTATCCCAACTTTATTACTTTATAAGTAACTGAAGATACCTAATACTCCTTCCTTCTCCTATTTTCCCCACAACAACCCTGTGATGTGAGCTGGACTGAAAAAGAGTGAATGACTCAAAGCTAGCTTTCATGACTAAGGTGGGACTACTGTAGAACTCGCTGTCTTTTGGTTTCTAGATCATCACCTTAACCATTAGACTTTGAAAACTAATTGTGCTCAATAAAGGACCGCACGAGAGAAGAGACTGAATCCAGATAAGATATCAACCTGCTAGGATTAGCAGAAACCCTTATCTAAGTATTGGAATCCAATCTGTTGTGGATCATGTCTTTCTGTTCATAAAATATGTGTGTCTTGGGATTGCCATTTAATAGTAAAGGATCCCTGGATCTACAAGTATTTAAGTATACAAATACTTAAAATTTGCTATCTGTGGCCATTCCAGAGTTAACCTGACCTGGCAGCCTTGTTTATATCATACTTATCATGAATGAAGGCAAATGTATGTGTCCCAGGACAATGTTGCAGGATCCAATCTGGGTCGGTCACTGGGACCAGAGGTTTTGCCTTCCGAGTGTTTGGACCCATGCTGGAGCCTATCCTCAGTGAAGATGAATCTGGGTCGGTCACCTCTGATCCCAACAACCAACCCAGATTGGATCCTGCATACTTATCACATCATACAATAAGCTCTTTCAAATTGGACTATGCTTGAAGAAGCATCAAATGTTACACAAAGACTGCTGAGCTGCAAATCAATACATGGTATTATGATAATATTACTCATATTACTTGAAAGTTCTGCAAAAGTTGTCAATTGCTTTCTATTATCTGTAAACAGCTTATGTGCTGATTATCTGCAGAACTACCTTCTTTATGAACATGCCTAAGTATGAGCAGAAACAAACATTCCTGGTCACAGATGTTTGGATGCTACATTTCAGACTGTTCTCCATCAGGACCTAAAATTGGTTTACATCCTTTGCTTTTTAGGGAAAAAAAAGATTTCATTTTAATCTATTTAAGCGAAGAGTCATTTAATTTACTAGTAATGGCTTAAATTTGTTTCAATGTTTCAGTATAGTTTTATTGTTTTATGCCTTTATTAACTGCTATTGTTACTGGATTTAACTAAGACACAGTTGAGGAAAAGTGTTGCATAAATACTATTAAAAAATAAACAACTATAACTATTACTTATGATTTCCTCCTCCTATTTGACTAGAGGGCCTAGTTTTTCATTAAAAATAGTGTTTATCCTCCTCATGTTTTTCATCTATTTCTCCAGGTCTGAAAACTATAGCTAGCATGGTGATCTGATAGCTACAGATGTGAATCCAATAGAAATACTTCATCCTTGGCACTGCATTTAGCACTTCAGTCTGCATGGACTGCATTTGATTTTGTCATTTATCTTAAATGGCTAAGAGACTACCAGGGCAACACATTTGTGTGAAGTTGTTGCCAAACCACAAGTGAAGGGCCTAAATCCTTGGCATAAATACTTCAGCTCTGCAGCATCAAGGATAAAATATGTGTCCTTTGTGATTTTTATTTTTTAAACAGAGTCTGGACCTTCAGATTACTTACTCCTTGCTCTCCCACCTTATCATTTCAAATTGTTACACAAACAGGTAAAACAAGATACTGACAGAAACTGTACCTATATTGCAATCTGGAGGTGACTTCTCTGCCGAGCCAATGAAAGCAGATGGCAGATGTACAATGTCTAAATATACATAAATAATTTTGCTTGGCATTTAGAAAATGCATAGATAGTGTCATGATCTTTTAATACCTCAAGAAAGAGCTATGAGTAAAGAAGAATCCCCAAATTATTTTAAAATTTAAGTTGTTAATTGCTGAAAAATCATGTATGTCTATTCTATTTACGTTAATGTTACAATTACTGATGCAATTAGTTTCACCAAGCCTACAATGTATGAATGTTGTTGATTCTTTATGTATCCCACATTCACTGTGATAATTGCTTTCCAAAGAGAGAAAACCTGTTTGTAGAAATCATGTATCAGGACTAGTCTCACTTCAAAACAGCCACAGGCTGAGATTACATTTTCAGAAGACTTTTTTTGTGACAATTAACCCCCTCCCTCAAAACACACAAACACACACATACACATTTGTTTTTGAAGCTCACTTTACAACTTCACTCTGATTTTTCTCCACTCTTATTTTCTTTGACTATCATATCTGAATTTTAAAATCCAGACAATCATTAGATGTCGGTAAAGAATTCTGAATCTGTTTGCTGCCACCTACTAAGGTTCAAGGTTTTTGCAGTCCAAATTTTTCATACATTTAGGGTTATATAGAGATTTTTTTATAGCCCTATTAGTTCCCTAGATCCAGAATGACCTTAATACAAAATGGCTACCAACATCATTCCTGTTCTTCCATTTTCAAAAGCGGCAAAAAAAAAAAAATCCATGCTGGAAAGAAAAAACCCATGTTATTGTAATTACTATTTAGCTGCACCCACTGGAGTAATTTATTTTCATCTGAGAAAAAAAAATACCGACAACTCTCTCCAGAAATAGGATGGAGAATTTTGAGAAGCCATTTTCACAGAACTCGAAAAGGCACATACCATTCAGCTTTTTAAACTTCTCTCTAGAAATTAACAAAACACACTGCACAAAGGCCACAGGCCTTAACATGTTATATAACTTATTCTGACCAAAGCTTTGCAAGTTTTCTGCACAAACCACACCTCAATTAAATATGAGGGTGGCTAATATCTTCTGAGTCACATCCCTTGGGCTCTTGAGTAGCTGCCAAGATAATTTTAAGACAGTCAGGGCTACAGACTCTTCTGTTAGACAAAGTGATTCTTAATAGGTAAAACTAATGAGAAAAAATATTCAAAACAACTGCAGATAAGGCAGAAAAAGCAAAAAAGGCAGCCTTTCCCAACCTGATCTCCTCCAGATATATTGGACTATAATTCCCCTCCCTTCCCAACCTATAGTTCTAATAGCTGAGCTAACTGATAGCTGAATCCAACATACCTGGAGCATGCGAAACTGGGAAAACTACACTATCCTATAGTACAGATAGTCCTTGACTTACATTCATTCAGTGATGGTTCAAAGTTACAATGCCATTGAAAAAAGTGACTTGTGACTGGTTTTCACACTTACGACCGTTGCAGCATCCCCACGGTCATGTGATCAAAATTCAGACACTTGGCAACTGACTCATATTTATGATGGTAGCAATGTCCCAGGCTCATTGTGACCTGTGGACAAGCAAAGTCAATGGGGAAGCCAGATTCACTTAACAACCACGTTACTAAGTTAATAACTACAGTGATTCACTTAATAACTGTGGCAAGAAAGGTCATAAAATGGGGCAAAACTCATTCAACAACTGTCTCTTTTAGAAATAGAAAGTATGGGCTCAATTGTGGTCAGAAGTCGAGGACTATCTATATCTAACACTGGCACCCAAGACAGAATTTATGACACCACTTGTATGCAGGTAGTTGTTGGTTTACGACCATTTGCTTAGTGATCATTCAAAGTTATGATAGTACTGAAATAAGTAACGCTTACAACTGTCACAACACCTCTGCAGCCACATGACCATAATCTCGGTACTTGGCAACTGAGCCACATTTATGACAGTTGCAGCATCCCTGAGCCATGTGATTGCCATCTGAAACTTTCCGAGCCAGCTTTTAATAAGCAAAGTCAATGGGAAGCCAACAGGGAAGATTGCAAGTCACAGTCATGTGATGTCTTAACAACCATGTTGATCTGCTTAACAACCATGGCAAAAAAGGTCATCAAATTGGTGTAGTTATATGATATCTCACTTAACAACTGCACCATTTAAAATGATTTTTCCAATCCCAATTGTGACTGTAAGTCAAGAACTATGTGCATCTCCTAACATTTTAGAAATAAGAATGGTTAAAGACAAATAAATAAATAATACCGATTTAATGGGTGGCATTTACTATGAAAAGAAAACAATTGCATATTAGAATTATGCTTTGAAAAAGAGATTAAAAATGTGCAATATTGAAAATAAATATAAGTGTTCATCTAGACAATGTTGCTTAATTATAGCTGGGATATTTCATTGTAAAAACTTTGGTTTCAGCTAGCTCCAAATTGGAGAATATAGTAATTATTTCCCTACTGCAAAACTTATAGTTTTTGGCAAGCTTTAAGATTTTTCTACTTTCATTTGTGTAGTGCTATTATTTTTAAGAGACATCAAGGTTAATCCCATTGTAACTCTTATAAATATTCTAGATTTTGGAGAAAACCAAAGTATCAGGATATGGTGGAATAACCGAAGAAAGAGGGCCGAATAAATTGTTACAGGTCTTGCTTTTAGGGTTCTCATATTTTACAGTTCTCATATTTTACATATTTGTCACATTTTCCTGCAATATAACATTATCAAATATCACAATTTTTTTTCTACAGGTGTTCAAAATACATGATGTGCTTAATTTACCAGCATCAGTTTTTGAATTTGTATTCAGTACTGGTTCAAATACAGCAAAACAATGAGGCTTAAAGGAAATACAACTAAATCTACTTCTAGTGCTAGAGAAACCAAGCCATATTTCTATTTACCAAGAAATAGACACAAACACACACACAATAGTTAGATGACAACTGCATACAGAAAGTCATTTCTCTGTTATTTACAGTTGTCCGGATTTTTGCAGTCCAGATATAATAACCCTCAACACTCTTCTTTCATCTTCATGTTGTTGAATGGGAACATCTTCAAGAAAACTTAGTATTTTAGAATTTTTTAAAAAATTGTTTTGATTGAAACCTGGAAAATGGAAACAATCTATCCTCAATATGAACATAATATTGACAGCCCAATGAAAGGGAAAATTAGGTGAAGGACAGAAGGCAGGCAGAATTAATGGGGAGGGGGAAAAATCAGCAAAACGTAGTTCATGCTGCAAAATTTTATTGCATTATCACAAAAATTCAGATTGTACCATTATACCAGATTATAATTTGTCTTTCTGATTAATGTTATTGGACTTTGCCAATCACAACCAAAATTTGCCTTAGAATTTTATCTACTGGAATCCTATAAAGCCAGCCTAAAAAACTAACTACTGTTTTTTTACAATAATTCAATTTAAAAATTAAAAGTATGCCCTTTCCTTTAATGTTCATATAGATTACATTTAGGGGAAAAAATAAATGAAAGCAAACTGTCAATGCATATTAATTAAAAACAGAGAATAAGTTTGCTCAGCTAAGAAAATTATATTTAATACTAGGACTGCTTACTCTTATCATCCTCATCACTGTTATTTTCATTCTTTTTCCATTTTTCAAAGGTACATACTTACATACATACATACATACATACATTTAAAGCACATACATATTATAAACACAGTAATAAAATCATAATTAATATGAAAAAATTAAACCAAGCTAATATAATACAGCAGACCTGAATCATGTGAAATAATATTTTTATTAATACTTTGTCTTGTTAAATGAAAAAAAATCAAATACCAGTAAAATTCTCTTCTAGATACAAAACAGTTAGACTTATTCCACAGGGGATATATTAGAATATAAAATACACTTTATCTATTTTGCATATTGGTATATTCTTTAGACCATAAGGTATCATTAAATTATAGTTATGTGGCTATACCAATTTTTGAAGTAGCACAACAGAAGAACCAGGTTCAGTACTAATGTGAGTTTTCATTTTTATCTTTCCTACAGTGAAACAAAACTTGGAACTGGACTCTCCATATTAGAAGCTATCAAGAATGCTCAAAAAGTGCACCCCCTCTGCTTTTCATGGAAGAATGCCAGTAAGTATGGCTTGAATTTAAGTCTGCTTTTGAGCATGCAATCTCTCTGGTACTTTGATTTTCCTGTATGGCCATTAGGGAAACAGAGAAAAAAATCTCTATAAACCCCACAGGTCTCTGGAGCAGCTTACTTCACCTACTAAAAGTATCCACTTCACAACAAGATAAGCTGGATTTTTAAAAATAGAACAATTAACAGTAATCAATTTCACTTTTACCTTTACCCTGCCATCCGGTAATCCCCAATGAAAATTATTATGAAACAAATAGTTTCTTGGCCTAGATTAAATATCGTTACTGCAGATGGAACTTTGGGTTGGAGACTGTAGACACTGATGAATACCAAACACATCTAAGATATTTTTTTATACTTCCTCTCTCATCACATAAGCTACATATACGCACACAAAAAGAAAGCGAGAGCAGTTTAAAGAAAATCAAACCACAAGATCCAAATAAAATTTAAAACATACACAAAAGGCTAGGGTTGCCACATTTAAGGTATGTTCCTCATTTATTTTCAGCTGTATCTAAGATCTGTGGGAAAACACTGCTAATGCATAACTGTACCCACATTTTTAAAAAATAAACCAAACAAAAACCTGTGCAAGAACACAATTTTTGCACTCAGCTCTTTTTTCCTTTGCCTTTGATTGTCTGAGTAAGAGACATAGTTTCTTTTAAGAGTATGCCTGATTTTCATAGTGGAAACATGACAGTTTTCTTTTTGTGTAAGCTGTACACAAAATTATTTATTTATCATATTGCCTATTTCTTTACACCCCATCTTCCTCAGAAATTTGCAAATCTCATACAATTTTTCAAAGTAAATTGTTTTTTTTTACTAAGGAATTGCAAACTGCTTCATAGATACTAGAAACAAAATGCACAAACTTATATATTATGTAGACCTTCACAACTGATATACATGTATGCCATTTAGAAAAAAATATGCATACATAAAAGACAGCCACAATTATCCTGGGTCCCCTGGAACTAGCATACAGCATATGTTCCCAGTCAAAACAAGAAGACTATGGCTCTCAATAAAATTTAGGTGTATCTGTCAACTAAACTGGGATGTGAAGCTGCTATTGTCACATATGAAGTTTAAATCAATCTATCCTTTAGTTAATTTATCATCTCACCACTGTAAATACTGAAGCAAAAGCAAAGAGGAATTTGAAATGTGAATGAATTCCTGCTATTACATGGGGGGGGGGGGTTGGATTTCCTGTGCAAAGCATTTGGATGCTATTGAAACAAAAGATGCTCTAAATCCTATGTGTCTTTGTGTTACAAACAATAGCAGGCAAAGGGCTATTCAAGGAATTGTATTGGCTACTGACATGCTTAGCCTCTTTTACCTATGAACAATCATACTGTTATACCAATGAATAGAGAAGAAGCCCAAAATTTAAAGCAACCACTGTCAGTTATGGATATTAATTAAAAGTCACTGTTGTACTGCTATAGAAGTTTACCATTCATAGATATTTAGACTGATTTTGGTTGCCTCCATATACAAGTCAGTTTAGCAAAGAAATGTTATAAAGCCTTTCCAAAACCTAGCTGATTCACTTCTTTCTTATTAATCATTAAAATAAATATTTTTACAAAAGAAGCTGGTAGTCAATATATCATAATGCACATAAAACAACATATACATAAAAAGAGATAGGGATAAGTACACATACAACATGCTGAAGAATAACCAAAAGAGCTTGAATGTCCACCAATGCATAAGCCAAAATCTCTAAACAACATGCATAGGTAGCAAGGGTTGTGTTTTTTTAATGTGCAAGATCACGTAGCAACTGATTTCTAACATTCCCTTTAAACCTGCTTGCTTTTTTTTTTTAAGCAAGCAAGGGTTTATTCTTAAAATGCATTTCTTTACATCCAGAATTCCTACTGATTTTACATAAATGAGTCATAGATCAAACAAGAAATGTTGAGAGCAGGAAAGAAAGGCTGAAAGTGAGGGACACTGGCATGGAAACCTGATAGTCCCCTTACCGCCTCCCCCTGTCTATCCCACCCCCCCCCATGCCAAGACATTAATTCTCACAAGTCAGAGAAAATTACTATGCATGAATGCAAAAAGCATGATCAGGAGTAATTAACGTGGCTTCATATGCAAATTTTATTAATGCAGAAGTACAAAGTCATTATGCAAATGAAACTTACGTCAACTCTCTTGACAAATATTCATCTCTGAAGCTCAAGTTTCTCCTTTTATTGAAAAAAAAAGTGCTTTGAATTTAAAATAAAAAAGAGAAATTGGGGAGGAGAGAAGTGATGAAGACTCTATGATAAGTTTGTGAAGTTGCTTTTCAACCCCCCAAAAATCTTGTATTGTTGGGTGTGTGCTTTTTTTCCTTGTTGTTGTTGTTGGCAGGTACACGACAGAAAAGCTGGAGGGGGGTGAGAAAGCTACCAACAGCAGGCAGCCAATCAAAACGCCAGCGGCAGTAATGAGTGCGATTGATGACTGTTTGGCTTTACTGCAGGGTAATGAACTAGAATCCAGTCTGAGGAGAAAAAATATGAATATTCATGAAGCTGTACTCCTGCCTTTGATGATTAAAGAAATTTTTAATATTCAAATAAGCGCTTGCCAAGTGATTAACAAAGAACAAGCATGCAGGAATATGGAAATAGAACTGCGGAAGATTGGGGAGTCACAGCCTGAGCAGCAAAGACAGCATAAAATTTCACAAACAAGATAGGCAGATAACCCAATTGAAGCCATACAATTAAAAAAAATTAAATCATTGGTTCAATGTTTTATCAGCTGCTTTCTTTTAAAAATGGGGGATAGGAAAAAAAAGGCCTAAGTGAGTAGCAAGATTGGATCAGGGAAGGGAAAATCATAATTAAATATACTGTTTGCTCACAGACGAAAAGCCCATTTCTTCATAAAGCATACCCCGAGAAGAAGATTGGACTTTTTTAAAATAGTAATTATGTTTTGGTTAAAAACCGATAGAGCTACAGAAGGATAATTTTACTGGGAAACATGATGCACAGGTTTTCATTATATGTCTTTGGAGGGTGTGTGGAGAATTTTATTTCTATCACTACAATCTACAACAGGGCTTCTCAAGGGGAAAAACGCTCAGAAAGCTATAAATGGTGAAAATCTATAACTTGGGCAATGCCAAACCTATACACACCATCAGATGATCAATGGTATTTGTTTTAATGTTATCAGCCTGCTCCCAAGGATATTCAGTTATTTGAAAAGCATCCTGTGGTACACCAAGTACTAAAAGACCTTCTGTTTAAACCTGACATGTCTTTCTAGCAAATGGAGTTGCATGCACTGTTGAAAAAGCAGGAAGGTGGATTTTTTACCACATTTCTCTGACTCTGTGCCTCCTCCAAACTGTTGTAAAGGCTTAGGGATTGCACAGAGTGTGTGAACAATTTGAGAGAACATGAGACACAATGGACAAGTTTCAAATCTCCATAGAAACAGCATCTTTGGGAGAGGTCATATTTTAATGGGAGAGCATACGCTTTGTGTGTAGAACACCCCAGATTCTATCCTTGGTATATCCTGTTAAAAATACTTCAGGGCTAGAAAAGTCCTAAGAAAAGTCACCATGGGAAGCAAATTGGTCTGCACTACACTGGAATGGTCTTGTTTACCATAAGGAAAGTCACTGTGTTCAACTGCAACAAATATATGTAGATGCAAAGGTAAGCAGCAGATCCTCTTCATCGCAAGCTCTAATCCCTGCTTCTTACCAGTGCCTAATGGAGCAGTAGAAGAAGGCAGTTTCAGATGTTTATCCTTGGAAAGGAAAAGTGAGAAAATTAATTTCTAAATCACTGGCCTTCTGCACCAGATTTCTGTCTCATTTAATACCCATCGATGCCTTCATCTATCAATGTTTGATAAATTCAGCTTTATTATTTAAAAACTCTATGAAAGAGTCACAGTAAAGCACATAATAATGATGTTAAATGACAAACATGGGTTTCTCACTTCAAATACCATTAATTAGTTAGCCGACGACATCAACTTTTAGGCAGTTTTCAATAAGATATTTTGAATCCCTCACTGTTGCATGGTTAAGTATTCTATGATGTTTCAGAGATGAGAAGCAACATGTTCAGAACTCCTAAGGGCAAGAAAAACAAGACTTTTCCGCTTGTATAACTGTATTCTATAGATCAACAGTGAATAACCCATTGGTGGCTAAAACCACAAAGTGAGTAACAAATGACAAATATGGGAGGAGTTAAATTTGAGCTTTATGGATTCCATTTCGTTATTTATTTGGGATCTATCTATATGGTATAACTGCAGTTGCAATATAGCATCAGTTTTCAATAATCATAGTTAGATTGTGCTTCCAAGGATCACAAAAGGAGGATTTAGGAATCATGGGTTGCTATTTCTACCACAGAAAAACAATTATCTATGACAGGGCAGGGGTTAGAACATACAATAACTATTTTACTCATTTTCTTCAGCTGATTATAGAAAGCTTTGCCTTTCTAAAAGCCCAAACATGCTAATTTAAGTATTAAATTCTTAAGTTTCACAAAGATGTTCTTTAAAAAATAAGATCAGTAAATCACATGCAAGAGAGAGAATGGGGAGGGAGCAGGGAGGTGACAGACATACAGACCTTCACTTGTCTGATAAAGCTAAGAATCCTTTACTCATAAGCTGTGCAGTTGTGAAAATGAAATGTAAAGTTTCACATCTCCTGGTCAACTATTCAAAGCAAAGAAGCACAAAGGAAAACAGGAACAATTCTGTAATTATTATTTCCCTGGCACTGTAAATATATGAAGTCATCCTTATAGAAATTTGGTTTTTATTTTATGAAATGCATCCACAGATGTTTCAGCATGAAGCGGGTAATAGTTTTTATCCTTTTTCCTTCTGCAATTTTCCCTATACATCACTGTCCCAATCTTTCCCTTGTATCTGAGAAAAGGGGCGTTGTCTTACCTGAATGCCTTTTCTCAGCACGGAGATGGAGAATCCACCAATGGGTTTTCTCTGTCTGCCTGCTCTTGAGACCAAGTTAGCCAAACTTATCACGCCCCCTGTTGCTAGGAGAACCCAGTCTTGACGAGGGCGAAAGCAGCTGATGATAGTACGAGGTGTTGGCTCTCAGACCCCTAGCCTGGCCTAACTGACCTTAAGGGTGGGTGTGGATTCTCCATCTCCGTGCTGAGAAAAGGTGTTCAGGTAAGACAACGCCCCTTCTCCAGTGCAGGAGATGGAGAATCCACCAATGGGACATACCAAAGCCTCACTGTCCCAATGGGGGGGAACAGATAAGGCCGGGTGCACATCCCCGGAAACCACCTGCTGAAGGACCCTCCAACCAAAGGAGGCGTCTGCGGAAGCAAAGCGGTCAATCTTGTAATGGCGGACAAACGGGGACAGCGAAGACCATGTCGCAGCCCTGCAAATCTTCTCGATGGACGCCTGAGTGGCCCGTGCTGCAGAGGTCGCAGCGCTGCGAGTGGAGTGGGCTGTGATATGACTTGGAGCTGGCAGAGAACAAGACTGGTACGCCTCCACAATACAAGCCCTGATCTACCTGCCTATAGTGGAGGCAGACACCTTCTGTCCCAGAGAGGCGGGGTGGAAGGAAATGAAGAGGGCTTCAGACTTGCGAAAGGACTCCGTTCGCTTGATGTATCGGCGTAGCGCCCTACGGACGTCCAGTGTGTGCCACTGCCGCTCCAAGTCATGGGAAGGATTGGGACAAAAATTTGGCAAAATAATTTCCTGGGCCCTATGAAAAAGCAAGTTGACCTTGGGCACGAATGTGGGATCCAACTGAAGGACTACCCGGTCCCGGTGAAAGATACAAAGGTCATCCCTGATCGATAGAGCAGCCAGCTCAGAAATGCACCTGGCTGATGTGATAGCGATCAGGAAGGCGGCCTTGTGGGACAAGGACCTTAGAGCACTAGTTGTGAGGGGCTCAAAAGGCGGTCTGGTGAGGGCCCATAGGAACCGAAGTAATTCCCAAGAGGGATACATGTGTACCACGGGTGGCTTGGTGTTCATGGCGCCCTTGAGAAAGGCGCGTATCCTGGGATGGTGGGCCAGAGGGACCGAATTGGAATAGGTAAGTAAGGTTGCTAGGGCCGCAACCTGTCTACGGATGGTAGCAGGGGCTAAGCCCTTATCCAGACCATCAAGAAGGTATTCTAGGATGTGTGGGATAGTCAAGTCCGAGATATCCAGTTGCCGCCTTCTGCACCAATGGCAAAAATTCCTCCATGTGGAGTCATAGATACGATTGGTTGCCGGCCTGCGAGAAGCCTGAATCATGGAAATCGCTCTGGCCGAAAATGACTCCTGTGTCATGATTCTGCGTTCAAGTGCCAGGCGGCTAACTGTAGCCACTGGGGTTCCGGGTGTCGTAGAACCCCCTGGTGGAGAGACAAGCGATCCGGCGCAATGTTCCATGGAGGAGAGCGGGAGAGACTCATCAGTGTCTCCGGGGCCAGTATGGGGCTACGAAGATTACCTCTGCTCGTTTCTGTAAGTTTGCGAATGGCCGCCGGAATCAGTGGGAGAGGAGGAAATGCATATAGGAGATCCTCCAGCCATGGGGCTCAAAGGGCATCTGTCCCCTCTGCCCCCGGGGATGGAAAGCGGGAGAAGAACCTCAGAAGCTGGGCGTTCGCCGCTGAAGCGAACAGGTCGAGAACCGGACGACGGAACCTTTGTGACATCTCTGCAAAGAGATCCGGGTGCAAACTCCATTCCGAGTGATCCACGGTCGACCTACTCAGAAAATCTGCTTCTCGGTTCGCCTCCCCCAAGATGTGTTCGGCCCTGAGAGAGGAGAGGTTGGACTCTGCCCAGGAACCCAGTAACTGGGCCTCGGACATGAGGGACCTGGACCTGGTACCCCCTTGCCTGTTCAAGTGGGCCTTTGCTGCCACGTTGTCCGTGAGGACTAGGATGTGCTGTTTCGCCACTATGTCGCAAAAGTGGCGGAGAGCCAGGTGTATGGCTCTGAGCTCCAGCCAGTTGATGTTGTGTCTCAGATCTGCACAGGACCAACAGCCCTGCGCGAACTGAGACCTGAGGTGAGCTCCTCAACCGAATAGACTGGCGTCCGTCGTGTGACCCTCTGGCTACCGCTAGTGAGACCCACCAGCGGAGGGATCTCAGGGTTTGGATGGGCACCCTCACCGGTTGGTAGGATGAAGCAGTTCCCAGCCTTTGGAAGGGGTGCAGAAACCATTGGAGGTTCCTAGAGTGGAGCCTGGCCCAAGGAACTATGGCAATACAAGAGATCATTTTTCCTAGGAGTTGGGAAAGTAAGGCCAGCGACACTACACGTTCCCTGCATACCTTGAGTACTAGCTCCCGGATGCTGTCCCGACGGTCTTGTGAAAGATAGACCAGGCAACCGACTGTGTCTATGACGGCGTCCAGATGTAGGATTCGGGTCAAATGAACTGTGTGGCTCTTTTTGAAGTTCACCGAGAATCCATGTTGTTGAAGGACTTGGACTGACAAACTCAAGTCCGACTGGACCGCCAGGGGAGAGGACGACTAGATGAGAATGTCGTCCAGGTAGCATTGAATGCGTACCGGCACCAGTCTGAGGTGTGCTGCAAGTACCGCCAGGATTTTGGTGAATACTCTGGGAGCCGAGGAGAGTCCGAACGGTAAGCCCCTGTACTGGTAGTAGTGGCCCTTGTAACAGAACCTGAGGAACCGCCAGTGGTCGGGAAGGATAGGAATTTGGAGATACGCCTCCGTGAGGTCTATGGATGTCAGGAAATCTCCTTTTCTGATGCTGCCCAGGATGGATTAGAGCGTTTGCATCTTGAATTTCCGGTATGCAATGTGGTAATTCAGACCTTTGAGGTCTAGAATTGCCCTCCATCCCCCCGAGGCCTTGGGGACTACGAAGAGGATTGAATAGAATCCCTGACCTTTCTGACCAACCAGGACCGGTTCTACGGCTCTTATTTCTAAAAGATGATGAATGGCCTCTTGCATGAGGCCGTTTGGTTGGATTCCATGACTGGGGGTAAGAGATGAAATGCCCCGGTGGGGTAGACACGAATTCCAGGGACAGTCCGAATCGGACGGTCTGGAGTCTGAGGTGGTAAGCTCCCACTGGTGGCAAAAAAGGGATAGCCTGCCACCTATGGGAGGGGCAGCCCAGGAGTCACTTGGACCTCCCTGAAAGGGCAACCTCCCCCGCGAATGGGCCGCTTGCCCTGATATTGCTGCCTGGGTCTGAATCCGGATCTGCGGACGGACAATCCTGTCTGGCCGTGAAAGGGCGAGGGGGTTGAGAGGTCCCCGTTCCTGGCCGAAAGGACTGCCTGCGGGCGTACGGATAAGCACACCTGTCAGTCCGTCTAGTGAGATGCGTCATGACTTTCTTCTTGTCCTTATTCTCAGTTAAGTACGGATTTAAGGCCTCTCCGAACAAATTTCCCTCTTTGTAAGGAGCTGCCGCCAGACGCCACTTGCACTTGGCGTCGGCTTGCCAGTATTTGAGCCATAACATCCGACGAGCGGATACGTTGGAGGCGATGGACTTGGCTGAAAATCTGGCTGTCTGTAAAGTGGCGTCAGAGGCGTACTCTGTCGCTGCGACCAGCTTGCTAAGATCCTGGTGGGTGCGTATGTCCTTTGGGGGAATCCTGGCCTGAAGTTGCCTGAGCCAGAGAGGATCTGGTAAAAAAGGAAGTGCAAGTGGCTGTTTTTACCGCCCATGCTGCCGCCTGGTGTGTCCTATGGAAGGCCATGTCCCATCTCCTGTCCTCTGTCTTCAGTGCCTCGGACAAATCTCCCGAAACAGTGGAGGACACGAGTGAGCTTAAAGGGTCGTCCACCTTTGCTACCTCCAGGGCGTCAGTCAAATCTGGCGCTGTTGTGAACAATTTTTTATCCATTCCTCCCGGAGGTGGGAAGGTGCCTGGTGAGGTCCATTGTTTGCGGAGTGTGCTCAGAAACAGGGATTGACAAGGGACATGGTGCTGTGCTGCCACCGTCTCGAAGAACATCGGATTCGCATCTGAAGTGGACGGGGGGGTCCGGTTGAGAGGGACCTATGTTGGCCGTAGTGCTGGCCTTACGCAGAAGTGGCACAAAGAGGTCCGGATTAAATAGACCCGCAGTTGGAGGGGGTTCTGGAGGCTCATCCTCCTCTGACCATGGAATGTCTGGCTGGCCCTGCTCTGTGGGCGAAGAGGCCCCGCTATACAAGGATCGGGAGGGTGAGGGAGAACCGTGGTACACAGGGGGCCCTGATTGGGGAAAATAAGTTGGAGGTACGACTGCCAATGGCTCCGTCCCAGGCAAGCGGTGGGACTGTGCAGCCAGTGCCCTGTCCACCGCCCTTGCGATCAGGGCTTCAAGATAATTGTCTGGGGGGATGCCTTGAGGGTCAAGCCCCCTTAGCCCTGCCGCCGTTGGGGTAAAGGTGGCCTCTGGAGCTTGACCCATCCTGGGGGGGGAAGAGTGATGGGATTGTCCTGTAGGGACCATACCCCCTGGGTAGAGGTCGAAGATCCCAGAGGGAGGTCAAAGTCCGGGGCCCCTGCTTGTTCAGCTTCTACTCTGGCCTGCTTCTGCCTGGTGCCTCCTGTTCACCTGTTTTTCTGCCAATTTTGAGGTTTTCCTGGAAATGGCCTTTGCTTTGGCCTTAATCCTGCCTGCCGCCTCCTGTTTGGAGGATTTGTGGCCAGATAATGGGGATGTGGTGGCCGTAAGTTCAGGCACCGTGGAGTCCTCCATCGTGAAGGAAGCTATCTTAGGGAGCACTGAGAGGAAGCTCCGGCAGGGGATAGATAGGCGGTTGGGTAAAGCAGCTGGAGCAGAGAAATTGTGCTGCTCCCCTGGCCACCTGACTGGTCACTCGAGATGACTTGGAGGCGACGAGGAGGACAGTGCGCTCACCGGTAGGGTCAATCTGCGGCAGAGGCCCTGAAAGCCAACTGGAACGCAGCCCAAAGGTATAGTTCGGTGGCCAGGTTGCACAGGCGTTTGTTTGGGCGCAGGGTGGCCTATTTCATGTGTGCAATGAGCACCAGCTATGCCAGTCCTATGGCAGAGGTTTGCCACATGCTCAAAATGGCGGCCGCAGGCCTATAGATGGTGTCTAAAATGGAGGTTGAGCCCACCAGCTCTGAGCTTGGAAGCATTTAGGGGAAAGAAAGGGCTTTCAGAAGTGTCTAATTATTCTGAAATATGAAAATCAGATGAGTGAGTGGGCTCACAAGCGAGGGAGAGCAACAGGCAGTCCGACTTTTCCCTCAGATGATGAAAAAACGGTTAGACCAAAATGGCGGCCGACTAATTAGAGTGCTAGGGGAAAGTCCGGAGTGCGATCCTCAATAATAGGTTCGAGGATGATTCCTGCTCCCAATTGCTTGCAATTATGTCTGCTTTGAGAGGAAGGCTAAGGAACCTGGATCAGCTGTTGTGCGGCCCATTCACGGCAGCCGAAACGGCGACCGCGTCAAACAGAACGGAAATTTTAGCCTGAGGCTAAGTGCCTCATGTGCCTGCGTTGCAGCCCGTTCGCGGCCGTTAAAATGGCGCTCGTGACGAACGGAGCAGCAAAAAGGCAGTTTGAAACCAAGGGAGGAAAGCTACAGCCAAATGCTGCGCAAAAGGCTTTTCAGCACTGATCCCAGTGCTGAAATGTGAATGGGAAGAAACAGGAAAGGTAGAGTCTGAAGCCTCAGCAATGCGGACAGAAGGAAGCAGGAGAGGCAGAGGCTGAAGCCTCAGCAATGCACCTCAGAGCTCTGGGGCGAAACTAGGGGAAAGGAAAAGGGAGAAAAAACCACCCCCTATCCCCAGAGCTTTGG